>NW_027469819.1:55000-61951 GCF_051020765.1 Lasioglossum baleicum | reverse complement strand
GTCGGAGCAATATTTCACAAAAACTGGAGCAATACGCGTCCGAGAGCATTGAAACTCGAGAAATATTGATGACAAGCGGTATCGTGCGTGGATATAACGATTAAAGTCGTGCGGGAGCTCGGGGAGAAAAGTTTACTCTTGGCGGTTGGACTTAGAAAAATTTCGCTCGAGCTCCTTCGCACGGCGATCCGACGCGCCTCGGCGCGCGAACGATTCGTTCGAGCGGCCGAGCAAGCGATGCGCTCCGAACATTATTCTCAGTTTATTCGATAAATACTCATCCGAGCGCTTTCATACTTGATATTTGTCTTCAAAATGCTTTACCACACGATGATCTAATATTTATAATTGTCCGAGTAAGCCGGAAAGATAAGTTTACTCTTGGCGGTCGGAGCAATATTTCACAAAAACTGGAGCAATACGCGTCCGAGAGCATTGAAACTCGAGAAATATTGATGACAAGCGGTATCGTGCGTGGATATAACGATTAAAGTCGTGCGGGAGCTCGGGGAGAAAAGTTTACTCTTGGCGGTTGGACTTAGAAAAATTTCGCTCGAGCTCCTTCGCACGGCGATCCGACGCGCCTCGGCGCGCGAACGATTCGTTCGAGCGGCCGAGCAAGCGATGCGCTCCGAACATTATTCTCAGTTTATTCGATAAATACTCATCCGACCGCTTTCATACTTGATATTTGTCTTCCAAATGCTTTACCACACGATGATCTAATATTTATAATTGTCCGAGTAAGCCGGAAAGATAAGTTTACTCTTGGCGGTCGGAGCAATATTTCACAAAAACTGGAGCAATACGCGTTCGAGAGCTTTGAAACTCGAGAAATATTGATGACAAGCGGTATCGTGCGTGGATATAACGATTAAAGTCGTGCGGGAGCTCGGGGAGAAAAGTTTACTCTTGGCGGTTGGACTTAGAAAAATTTCGCTCGAGCTCCTTCGCACGGCGATCCGACGCGCCTCGGCGCGCGAACGATTCGTTCGAGCGGCCGAGCAAGCGATGCGCTCCGAACATTATTCTCAGTTTATTCGATAAATACTCATCCGAGCGCTTTCATACTTGATATTTGTCTTCCAAATGCTTTACCACACGATGATCTAATATTTATAATTGTCCGAGTAAGCCGGAAAGATAAGTTTACTCTTGGCGGTCGGAGCAATATTTCACAAAAACTGGAGCAATACGCGTCCGAGAGCATTGAAACTCGAGAAATATTGATGACAAGCGGTATCGTGCGTGGATATAACGATTAAAGTCGTGCGGGAGCTCGGGGAGAAAAGTTTACTCTTGGCGGTTGGACTTAGAAAAATTTCGCTCGAGCTCCTTCGCACGGCGATCCGACGCGCCTCGGCGCGCGAACGATTCGTTCGAGCGGCCGAGCAAGCGATGCGCTCCGAACATTATTCTCAGTTTATTCGATAAATACTCATCCGAGCGCTTTCATACTTGATATTTGTCTTCCAAATGCTTTACCACACGATGATCTAATATTTATAATTGTCCGAGTAAGCCGGAAAGATAAGTTTACTCTTGGCGGTCGGAGCAATATTTCACAAAAACTGGAGCAATACGCGTCCGAGAGCATTGAAACTCGAGAAATATTGATGACAAGCGGTATCGTGCGTGGATATAACGATTAAAGTCGTGCGGGAGCTCGGGGAGAAAAGTTTACTCTTGGCGGTTGGACTTAGAAAAATTTCGCTCGAGCTCCTTCGCACGGCGATCCGACGCGCCTCGGCGCGCGAACGATTCGTTCGAGCGGCCGAGCAAGCGATGCGCTCCGAACATTATTCTCAGTTTATTCGATAAATACTCATCCGAGCGCTTTCATACTTGATATTTGTCTTCGAAATGCTTTACCACACGATGATCTAATATTTATAATTGTCCGAGTAAGCCGGAAAGATAAGTTTACTCTTGGCGGTCGGAGCAATATTTCACAAAAACTGGAGCAATACGCGTCCGAGAGCATTGAAACTCGAGAAATATTGATGACAAGCGGTATCGTGCGTGGATATAACGATTAAAGTCGTGCGGGAGCTCGGGGAGAAAAGTTTACTCTTGGCGGTTGGACTTAGAAAAATTTCGCTCGAGCTCCTTCGCACGGCGATCCGACGCGCCTCGGCGCGCGAACGATTCGTTCGAGCGGCCGAGCAAGCGATGCGCTCCGAACATTATTCTCAGTTTATTCGATAAATACTCATCCGACCGCTTTCATACTTGATATTTGTCTTCGAAATGCTTTACCACACGATGATCTAATATTTATAATTGTCCGAGTAAGCCGGAAAGATAAGTTTACTCTTGGCGGTCGGAGCAATATTTCACAAAAACTGGAGCAATACGCGTCCGAGAGCATTGAAACTCGAGAAATATTGATGACAAGCGGTATCGTGCGTGGATATAACGATTAAAGTCGTGCGGGAGCTCGGGGAGAAAAGTTTACTCTTGGCGGTTGGACTTAGAAAAATTTCGCTCGAGCTCCTTCGCACGGCGATCCGACGCGCCTCGGCGCGCGAACGATTCGTTCGAGCGGCCGAGCAAGCGATGCGCTCCGAACATTATTCTCAGTTTATTCGATAAATACTCATCCGAGCGCTTTCATACTTGATATTTGTCTTCGAAATGCTTTACCACACGATGATCTAATATTTATAATTGTCCGAGTAAGCCGGAAAGATAAGTTTACTCTTGGCGGTCGGAGCAATATTTCACAAAAACTGGAGCAATACGCGTCCGAGAGCATTGAAACTCGAGAAATATTGATGACAAGCGGTATCGTGCGTGGATATAACGATTAAAGTCGTGCGGGAGCTCGGGGAGAAAAGTTTACTCTTGGCGGTTGGACTTAGAAAAATTTCGCTCGAGCTCCTTCGCACGGCGATCCGACGCGTCTCGGCGCGCGAACGATTCGTTCGAGCGGCCGAGCAAGCGATGCGCTCCGAACATTATTCTCAGTTTATTCGATAAATACTCATCCGAGCGCTTTCATACTTGATATTTGTCTTCAAAATGCTTTACCACACGATGATCTAATATTTATAATGGTCTGGGAACGCTAGGAAAAAAGTTTACTCTTGGCGGTTGGACTTAGAAAAATTTCGCTCGGTCGGAGTTGCTCGGAATGCGCCCGGAACATTATTCTGAGTTTATTCGATAAATATTCATCCTAGAGCTTTGATACTTGATATTTATTGTTAGAATGCGTTATTATACAATGATCTAATATTTATAATAGTCTGGGAACGCTAGGAAAAAAGTTTACTCTTGGCGGTTGGACTTAGAAAAATTTCGCTCGGTCGGAGTTGCTCGGAATGCGCCCGGAACATTATTCTGAGTTTATTCGATAAATATTCATCCTAGAGCTTTGATACTTGATATTTATTGTTAGAATGCGTTATTATACAATGATCTAATATTTATAATAGTCTGGGAACGCTAGGAAAAAAGTTTACTCTTGGCGGTTGGACTTAGAAAAATTTCGCACGGTCGGAGTTGCTCGCAATGCGCCCGGAACATTATTCTGTGTTTATTCGATAAATATTCATCCTAGAGCTTTGATACTTGATATTTATTGTTAGAATGCGTTATTATACAATGATCTAATATTTATAATGGTCTGGGAACGCTAGGAAAAAAGTTTACTCTTGGCGGTTGGACTTAGAAAAATTTCGCTCGGTCGGAGTTGCTCGCAATGCGCCCGGAACATTATTCTGAGTTTATTCGATAAATATTCATCCTAAAGCTTTGATACTTGATATTTATTGTTAGAATGCGTTATTATACAATGATCTAATATTTATAATGGTCTGGGAACGCTAGGAAAAAAGTTTACTCTTGGCGGTTGGACTTAGAAAAATTTCGCTCGGTCGGAGTTGCTCGCAATGCGCCCGGAACATTATTCTGAGTTTATTCGATAAATATTCATCCTAAAGCTTTGATACTTGATATTTATTGTTAGAATGCGTTATTATACAATGATCTAATATTTATAATGGTCTGGGAACGCTAGGAAAAAAGTTTACTCTTGGCGGTTGGACTTAGAAAAATTTCGCTCGGTCGGAGTTGCTCGCAATGCGCCCGGAACATTATTCTGTGTTTATTCGATAAATATTCATCCTAGAGCTTTGATACTTGATATTTATTGTTAGAATGCGTTATTATACAATGATCTAATATTTATAATGGTCTGGGAACGCTAGGAAAAAAGTTTACTCTTGGCGGTTGGACTTAGAAAAATTTCGCTCGGTCGGAGTTGCTCGCAATGCGCCCGGAACATTATTCTGTGTTTATTCGATAAATATTCATCCTAGAGCTTTGATACTTGATATTTATTGTTAGAATGCGTTATTATACAATGATCTAATATTTATAATGGTCTGGGAACGCTAGGAAAAAAGTTTACTCTTGGCGGTTGGACTTAGAAAAATTTCGCTCGGTCGGAGTTGCTCGCAATGCGCCCGGAACATTATTCTGAGTTTATTCGATAAATATTCATCCTAAAGCTTTGATACTTGATATTTATTGTTAGAATGCGTTATTATACAATGATCTAATATTTATAATGGTCTGGGAACGCTAGGAAAAAAGTTTACTCTTGGCGGTTGGACTTAGAAAAATTTCGCTCGGTCGGAGTTGCTCGGAATGCGCCCGGAACATTATTCTGAGTTTATTCGATAAGTATTCATCCTAGAGCTTTGATACTTGATATTTATTGTTAGAATGCGTTATTATACAATGATCTAATATTTATAATGGTCTGGGAACGCTAGGAAAAAAGTTTACTCTTGGCGGTTGGACTTAGAAAAATTTCGCTCGGTCGGAGTTGCTCGCAATGCGCCCGGAACATTATTCTGAGTTTATTCGATAAATATTCATCCTAAAGCTTTGATACTTGATATTTATTGTTAGAATGCGTTATTATACAATGATCTAATATTTATAATGGTCTGGGAACGCTAGGAAAAAAGTTTACTCTTGGCGGTTGGACTTAGAAAAATTTCGCTCGGTCGGAGTTGCTCGAAATGCGCCCGGAACATTATTCTGAGTTTATTCGATAAATATTCATCCTAAAGCTTTGATACTTGATATTTATTGTTAGAATGCGTTATTATACAATGATCTAATATTTATAATGGTCTGGGAACGCTAGGAAAAAAGTTTACTCTTGGCGGTTGGACTTAGAAAAATTTCGCTCGGTCGGAGTTGCTCGCAATGCGCCCGGAACATTATTCTGAGTTTATTCGATAAATATTCATCCTAAAGCTTTGATACTTGATATTTATTGTTAGAATGCGTTATTATACAATGATCTAATATTTATAATGGTCTGGGAACGCTAGGAAAAAAGTTTACTCTTGGCGGTTGGACTTGGAAAAATTTCGCTTCGGTCGGAGTTGCTCGTAATGCGCCTGGAACATTATTCTGAGTTTATTCGATAAATATTCATCCTAGAGCTTTGATACTTGATATTTATTGTTAGAATGCGTTATTATACAATGATCTAATATTTATAATGGTCTGGGAACGCTAGGAAAAAAGTTTACTCTTGGCGGTTGGACTTAGAAAAATTTCACTTCGGTCGGAGTTGCACGCAATGCGCCCGGAACATTATTCTGAGTTTATTCGATAAATATTCATCCTAGAGCTTTGATACTTGATATTTATTGTTAGAATGCTTTATTATACAATGATCTAATATTTATAATGGTCTAGATACGATAGAAAGATAAGTTTACTCTTGGCGGTTGGACTTGAAAAATGTTCAAAGTACCGAGATAGTATATGAAAAGTTGAATATTTTGTGTTAAATATCCTGGAAATATAAATATTTATTGTGTTGTACAAAAAAATTTTTCATGCAAAAATTTTTCTAAGTCCCAACAGCCCCGCCGGACGGGCTGTTGCCGCGGCGGTTTGCACCCATAAGCGCGCGTGCTATTCACCGCGCGGCGCCGGCGTCCTTGCCGGCCGTTCGGTATCCTTAAGAGACTCGACGGTTCGGCGAGTCGGGCGGTTCAGCGCGCGCTTGGGGCTATTCTACGATCTCGGTCGAGAAGCAGTTCACGGCGCCTCGAGACTTCGGTCTCGACTGTTTCGTTCCGTACTTCGTTTAGAACTTTTCTCTACACAGCATTGCCACGGGTCGGTGTCTAAGACCGAATGGCCCTTATGTGGCGAGCCTCCCATCGAGGAGGTTGGTGACTTGTATGCACTGATGTGTATACTCGTACTAACTGAGCATCAACTCTTCTATCCGAGCTAAAAGTTTGAGATAGTTATGGAAAGATGTTTGAGAGAAACTAAAACTAGAAAGAAGTCAAACTTCTTGTTTGCAGAGAAACGAAAAGTAAATAAAATGAGGTTGGCTTTCGGAGGGGCATTGTTACACCCAGAGCCCAGCATGCGTCCTGTCCGCGCTTCCTCGGCACTTGTGTCGATTGTCCAGCGCCCGTGGTTACGTGCTACGTGGGATACTCGTGCTACCAGATGTTAGCTCAACCTGAGAACGCAAGGAAATATAAGAATTTGTTCTCGAGAGAAACCCAAAAGGGAAATATTAAACATGAATTTTATGCACTACACGTAATGATTTGTGATGTTATGAGAAAAATATAAACCGAGAACGCAGGAATATCTGGCAAATGAATTTGTTCGAGGTTAAGAAAGAAAGGAAAAGAAGGAAGGTGGCAATATGATATAAACTCGTTCGAAAGGTTCTCTGAGAATTCGAACGAGTAAAAATGAATTTATACAAAACTTAAGAGAGAAGAGAGATTGAGGGAGGAATATGATATAAACTCGTTCGAAAGGTTCTCTGAGAATTCGAACGAGTAAAAATGAATTTATACAAAACTATAAGAGAGAAGAGATTGAGGGAGGAATATGATATAAACTCGTTCGAAAGGTTCTCTGAGAATTCGAACGAGTAAAAATGAA
>NW_027469819.1:50000-52500 GCF_051020765.1 Lasioglossum baleicum | reverse complement strand
GAAATGACAAAAAGGCGCAAGAGAGCCCGCCAGAGAAACACCATGTTGTGCATTAACACGGCGTATATATATACGGCACGCAAGAGTCTCTTTCGACAATGGGATTGAGAACGACGGGCCAGAATATAATACGGTGCTTGCGTGAAGGTGGAGAGAGCATCGTGTTGTGTGGTATCGTTTACTTGTATTGGGGAGTGAGTGCTGAAGAGCCTGTACTTCGGGTCTTCGGGAATCGTCAACATTACCGACGTTCGCATTTGCAAACTCGAACGATCAGGTACGTACGATGTCTCGTCGGACGCTGAATGCTGCAGATCGACACACGAATATAGAAATACCCGTCGTTGCGATATCACACACCGATGTTTTCTTTCACCCGCCACCGGGTGGTCGTTCTCTTCGGAAAAATACCTCGTGTCAAAGAGTGTTGTGTTATACCGTATGTAATAACGCCTGTGGTGTTCTCTGCGTCGCGGAGGCTCTCTACAATTATATATACGGACATATCTTACCGGTAGCGCATGAACAGGGATGTAAGCGGTCGATGAGATTCGCTTCCTCGGTCTTCGCCTCTGTGTCGTAGGTATATGTCCGGAGTCGTCCGTTCGAAACGGTGTCTCGAAGAGGACAAACAAAATCTCAGGGTAACCCGTGGTAAACGCGCGGTTGCACGCGTTTGTGTTATCGTTCGCGAACTATCGTGAAGATAGACGAGACGCGAAGGACCGGCTCGTGATGCTCGCCTTTAAAGCAGTCGTGAGTCTGACACCCTACTCCGTGCGTGTGGCCCAATAGTGCGCACCGCGAGAGCGTGGGACGAATGACCGCTGCCAGAGCCGACTGTGAGTCCCGCTCTCTATTTGTATCGGGTTCGCGTATAACCAAGAGCACGAAACGTTGCTGCGCCGCACGCGGTGTTCGTTGACGACGGAACGTATATTTATTATAATATTATACATTCGCCAGAGCGGACCGGCTCGTGATGCTCGCTTTTGTAAAGCAGTCGTGAGTCTGACACCCTACTCCGTGCGTGTGGCCCAATAGTGCGCATCGCGAGAGCTTGGGACGAATGACCGCTGCCAGAGCCGGCTGTGAGTCCGCTAATCTGTCGAATAAAATAAAAATATGGTAATATCGTTCCGACGAAAAACGGTGTTCCGAGAGGACCGGCCGTGACGCTCGCTATAAAGCCAATGGCGCGATTATTCCCGACGACACCCTACTCTCTGTGTGGCCCAATAGTGCGCGCAGACGAGCTTGGGACGAGAACGGGGATCGCGCCTACGGCCAGAGCCGGCTCGCGAGTCCGCTTGTATCGGAATTTATCGTTACCTCGAGCACACACCAACATTTTATGGAAATGTGTTTTATACGGGAAGTGGACCGGCTCGTGAAGCTCGCTTTTAAAGCAGTCGTGAGTCTGACACCCTACTCCGTGCGTGTGGCCCAATAGTGCGCATCGCGAGAGCTTGGGACGAATGACCGCTGCCAGAGCCGGCTGTGAAGTCCTCCGTTCTCACATCATTCCAAATGAAATGGAAGTGAAGAGGAGAGGAATATTATTACATCTCTGGATCCAGTATCGGGTTGTCTTACGATCCCCGTCGTTTTCAGAGAATATATATTCATCTCCGCGTTTTCCACGTTAACGGTTTTTCAATGTACTGTTCGCCCGGCCGTCGGATACGTGTTGCGTATCTGACGGTTTTTTTTTTCCGTTTCCACGGACGACGATAGTGTCGTCCTTAAAACGACGCCTGAACGAATCTCCTTCGCGCGCTGGTTGGAGCGTTCAGGTACAATGCGTTCTTACGAACCGCAGAACAAGAGACATATACATATATTGATTTGTAAATCAAAAATATATACGATTACCCTGAACGGTGGATCACTTGGCTCGTGGGTCGATGAAGAACGCAGCTAATTGCGCGTCAACGTGTGAACTGCAGGACACATGAACATCGACATTTCGAACGCACATTGCGGTCCACGGATACAATTCCTGGACCACGCCTGGCTGAGGGTCGTTTACGTAACCATAAACTGCTTGCGTTGCTCTTGTAAGTCCCCGCCGTCGCTTACCTCTCCAAATATATTTTTGGAGGGCGCCAAAGAGCGTTTCGGAGTCGGGTTGCAAAGATGCTACGTACGAGCGAATGATGGGCGTTTCGTCGGCGTTTGTCGCGGTTCTGTGAAAATTGCCAATTTTTGCATTGCGTCTTATAAACACATACAAACATATATATCTAGTTTCCACGAGAGGCGAAGTAGGGATTGGTATTTCTTACGTTCGGACTTGCGTGAGTGTTTTTACGGTGTCGTGAGTCGTATTGAAAATACGACCGCCCGTAAGGCACCGCTTCGACGGGGATCTCCAAATCTCTCACCTTCTCTGCGAAACGATTCGCCTTGCGGAAAGAAGCGTTTCCACTCATGAACATTTAACGCGCTCCCGACGTCGCCTGAAATGATGCGTATATACGAAAGAGGTATATTTACA
>NW_027469819.1:40000-45000 GCF_051020765.1 Lasioglossum baleicum | reverse complement strand
CTGGTAATGACTTCGGTATGTACGTGGATCTGCCTCTGAGTGGGCAAATAAAATGTCGGTTCTGCGGGAGCCGAAACAGACAATTTCTGGAAGTTGGGGACTTCATAAAGCACCTGGACCAGCAGCACGCAAATTGCAAAGTGGGATGGAGATGCGCGCAATGCGAAAGAATATTTGAGAAGGTCCACGCGTGCAGGTGCCATATCCCATGGTGTAGAGGGATGGCACCAGAGCAAGAAGGTCGGTTTAAGTGCCCCAACTGCAGAAGTGCCTTTAATACACGGATGGGGCTCTCGCAGCACGAACGACACCGACATCCAGTAGTAAGGAACGATGCAAGGACGAGGGAAGCGACTTCAAACCGTCCAGTCAATAGAGCCTCGGTCTGGACAACGGAGGAGAAGCAAGAACTCGTCCGACTAAATGAGCTGTATAAAAGCCTGAGACAGCCAAACGCACAAATTGCAAAGTTCATAACTACTAAAACCGCCAAACAAATCGGTGAGAAAAGGAGGCTCATGGGATTAATACCCACTCGGAGGACAGAAGATGTTGTCGAGGAGGAAGACTCGAGCTCGAGTTCTTCCTATGAATCGGCAACAGAAGAACAGACGGAGGAAGAATTGATGGAACAAACCGACGTCTGGAAAGAGCCGTTTAGAGCGGCAATAAAGGCCCTCCCTCTAAGCGAAGATCATGAATTGAAAGGAATAGAGAGAATGATCATGGAGTTGGCCGACAAGGAGGAGGTGGAGCCCCTTGACACCGAGCGTATCATCGACGCAATGATGGACAAGTTGAAGGAGGAAATAAGGGCAGAAGCTAGCGTCAGAAGAGGAGATAGCGGGAATAGAACAAGGGAAAGCGACCGCACCCGCTATCTCAAGTACAGATACGCTCGGTACCAAGAGTTATACAAGAAATGCCCAAGGAAGTTGGTGGATATGGCGGTCGCGGGAGAGAAAATAGAGAACAGGAAGCAAATTGAGCTTCCTGAAAGAGCTGATATTGAGGAGCTCTACGGTAACCTGTGGGGAACTAGTGGACCCACCACAGGTATACCGAAACTCGGAGGGGGCCCGAGTACAATCTCTCCTCTAGAAGAATGCTGGAAGCCCATCTCCATGCAAGAGATAATAGAGAAAATGAAGAGAATTAAAAATGACACAGCGGCAGGTGTCGACGGCGTGAAGAAGGCTCATTTAAGAAAGCCTGGAGTCCTTCACATATTATGGAAATTGTATAATGCTCTCATGCTGTTCCAAACGTACCCAGAGCAGTGGAAGAAAAATCGAACCACCTTAATACCGAAAGCCGGTAAAGATACAAAGGACGTCAAAAACTGGCGTCCTATCACAATTGGCTCGCTACTGGGTAGAATATACTCCGCTATGATAGACGTGAGATTGCGGAAAGTAATTAGGAACAGCAGGAGGCAAAAAGGGTTCACAATGGAGGATGGATGCAAATACAACATATCCATCCTCGACAAAGTAGTGAAGGAAATGAAGGAGAAAACAGGAGGAGTCATCACGGTCGTCGACATATCAAAAGCATTTGATACTATCCCCCATAAGGCTGTGGGAGATGGGCTGAAGAGGAAAGGTCTCCCGTCAGCAGTGGCGGATTACATTGAAAGAATGTATGACGACTGCTGGACAGAAATAAAGACCAAAGAAGAAAACGGGAGAATAAGAATAAGACTAAACAGAGGGGTAAAGCAGGGCGATCCACTATCGCCGCTGCTGTTTAACACCATTATAGACCCCATAATTGATTGTATTGACGAGACGGCGGAGGGCATTAAGATTGGAGACGAGATAGTCTCCATTCTTGCTTTTGCGGACGATCTAGTCTTAATAGCCAAATCTGCAAAAGAGGCGGCAAGACAGATCAAGAAACTGAACGAATACTTGAATAGCCTGGGTATGAGTATACAGGCAAGTAAATGTGCAACATTTCAGATCGTCCACAAAAGATGCCTCTAGATGCAAGTCCTCTAGATGCCGAGCGTATCCTGGACGCGATGATAGAGAAAATAAAAGAAGGCACAAGAAATGAGGCACGCGTCAGGGTAAGACGTAGCGGGAATAATAGAAAGGAAAGCGACCGCACCCGCTACGAAAAGTTCAAATACGCTCGGTATCAGGAATTATTCAGAAAGTGCCCAAGTAAACTAATTGATATGGCGGTCGCGGGAGAGACGATTGAGCAAGGGAAGCAAATAGAGCTTCCTGAGAGAGCGAAAATAAATGAGCTCTACGGGAACCTGTGGGGAACTAGCGGACCAACCACAGGGATCCCGAAACTCGGAAGGGGCCCGAGTATAGTCTCTCCTATGAACAGGTGTTGGACGCCCATCTCCATAGATGAAATGCTCGACAAGATGAAAAGAATTAGGAATAGCACAGCCGCAGGTGTCGACGGCATTACGAAGGCACACATGAGGGTGCCAGGATTTCTCCACATTTTAAGAAAATATTATAACATGCTCATGCTGTTTAAAGTCTACCCAGCACAGTGGAAACTAAATCGAACAACTTTAATCCCGAAGCCAGGGAAAGATACGAAGGACGCCAAAAATTGGCGTCCGATCACCATTGGTTCACTGCTGGGTAGAGTATACTCCGCAATGTTGGACATAAGGCTAAGGAGAATTGTGAAGAACAGCATGAGACAAAAAGGCTTTACACAGGAGGATGGTTGCAAACACAACATAACCATCCTCGAGAAACTTGTTAAAGAAATGAAGGAGAAATCCGGAGGAGTTGTGACAGTTGTCGACATCTCCAAAGCCTTCGACACCGTGCCCCATAAGGCTGTGGGAGATGGGCTGAGAATGAAAGGCCTTCCGCCAGCAATAGCAGAGTACATTGAGGGCATGTACGAGAACTGCTGGACGGAGATTAAGACAGAAGGCGAAGCAATACGAATACAATTGAACAGAGGGGTCAAGCAAGGCGATCCGTTATCACCTCTTCTGTTCAACATCATTATAGACCCTATAATACAATACTTAGACGAGACGACGGAGGGCGTTAAATTGGGAGACGATAAAGTCTCCATTCTTGCTTTTGCGGACGATATGGTGCTACCCGCCGAATCACGCAAAGAAGCAGAACGCCAAATTAAAATATTGAACAAGTATCTGAATGAATTAGGCATGAATATTCAGGCCGAGAAATGCGCGACGTTCCAGATCGTCCGCAAAAATAAAACATGGCATTTAAAGGACCCCGAGCTAGAAATAGGGGGTCAAAGCATACCAATGTTACAGCCAGAGGAGGTAACTAAATACTTAGGAGTAAACCTAGACCCATGGGTCGGGCTCCAGCGAGCGGACATTCAAAAGATAGTAAAGGCAGCAGGGAACATAAACCAGATGGGGCTTAAGCCCCATCAGAAAATTGAACTGATTAGAGTTCATCTGCTGCCCAAATATATACACATGCTGGTCGCTAACCCACCGCCCATGAATCTGCTAGAAAGCTTGGATCATGAAATAAAGCAGATAATAAAGAAAATCCTTCACTTGCATCCGTCCACAACGGACGGATTGCTATACACAAGTAAAAGAAACGGAGGCCTAGGAGTACAGAAAATCAAAGACATTGTGCGCATCGCTAAACTTCGAAATGGCCTCCGTATGAAGGACAGTAATGATGGAGCGGTGAAGGAGGCCTACCATAGACAGGAAAACGTATTCGTTAAATACGCAACATCGGTAGGTCTCCAGTGGCCAGCAACAGAAGACGAAATTGAAGACGCGCGCTGGAGACTAAAGAGAAAATGCCATGAAGAATGGGGACAAATGGTCTCCCAGGGCCACGGCGTGTACGAATTTGTCAACGACAAACACGGAAACGCCTGGCTCTACTGGCCTGAATTACTAAAACCATCGCGCTACCTGGACGCCCTCAAACTAAGAACCAACACCTTCGGCACAAAAGTGGCACTAAGGAGAGCAAGAAGGGACATAGATCCACAGTGTCGAAGGTGCAAAGTCCAGGTAGAAACCCTAGGGCACGTGCTGGGCAGCTGTATACACACTAAGCCCGCACGAATGCACAGACATGACGAAATTGTGCAACTAATAGCGAAAAAGGCACCAAGAGATTCTGCGGTATTTGTTGAGCCAACGACAAGAGTAGCTGGAGAGCTTAAGAAGCCGGATTTGGTTATTAAAGACCATGATGGCAGAATCCTCGTAGTGGATGTAACAGTCCGCTACGAGGATAAAGATAATCTCAGAAAGGCTCGACAAGACAAAATTGACAAATATAAGGAAACTGCAGAACAAATAAAAGTGAAACTAAATGGAAAGACAGCTGAAGTACTACCGGTGGTAGTAGGCTGCAGAGGTGCCATACCGTGGGCAACGGTAAGAAATCTAAGGACCCTAGGGTTCAATAAAGGTGATATAATCACCGTGGCGATGATGGCCCTCCGTTCGTCGATAGAAATGTCAAATGCTTTTATCGACTACGACTAAGTGTTAGTGATTGTCCTATTTATTATGACGAGAAAACGAAATGACAAAATGGGACGAGCTATGGCTACAATTTAAACACTGACACGGCAAAAGCCACGTAATATTTATTTATTTTATTTTATTAGTCTTCGGACTATGAGACGAAGCAGCTGCCAGCTGAATGAATTTAGCCCGTCTCGGCCTTTACACTGAGCGGTGCGAGTCTCTGCTGGTACTATTGTGCAGCGAGGCGCGGGGCGGATTCTGTGGACACGGACATAGAATCCGGGGCGACACCTCCACGTGGTTTTCCCTGGACGCGCGCCTTCGGCGTAAGACCAAGATCGCCTCCCGAAAGGGTCCCCGTTACTAATTTTTCCAAGTGCCGGGGCAGGTCCTTTGGCAGTGGCCTAGAAAGTGAGCCTCGGGTAATCCATTCCCGGTTGTTGATTTTGTTGTTTTATACCTCACGAGGGGGTTGTACCTCGGAAGTCTACGGCTACTCTTCAAGTGGTACGTACAGGTTTTA
>NW_027469819.1:10000-35000 GCF_051020765.1 Lasioglossum baleicum | reverse complement strand
GCCTTATTCACAGCGGCGTATTGCTTCTATTCACAGCGGCGTATTGCCTTATTCACAGCGGCGTATTGCCTCTATTTACAGCGGCGTATTGCCTTATTCACAGCGGCGTGTTGCTTCTGCTTACAGCGGCGTATTGCCTTATTCACAGCGGCGTATTGCCTCTATTTACAGCGGCGTATTGCCTTATTCACAGCGGCGTGTTGCTTCTGCTTACAGCGGCGTATTGCCTTATTCACAGCGGCGTATTGCCTTATTCACAGCGGCGTGTTGCTTCTACTTACAGCGGCGTATTGCCTCTATTTACAGCGGCGTATTGCCTTATTCACAGCGGCGTGTTGCTTCTGCTTACAGCGGCGTATTGCCTTATTCACAGCGGCGTATTGCCTCTATTTACAGCGGCGTATTGCCTTATTCACAGCGGCGTGTTGCTTCTACTTACAGCGGCGTATTGCCTTATTCACAGCGGCGTATTGCCTCTATTTACAGCGGCGTATTGCCTTATTTACAGCAGCGTACTGCTTTCAGTTACAGCGGCCCATTTCCAGAGTTCCAGCGGCGTATAGCTTCATGTTGTAGCGCCGTACTGCTTCATCTTCTAGCAGCGTATTGCCGGAGTTCTAGCAGCATATTCCTTATATTATTAGAACAATGTAGCTGAAATAACCAATTATCCCATACGAATGCCACCTGAAAATAATACATGTGATTTAAAAGTAAAAAATTAAAATATAAATTTTTTATTTTATTAATAAGATACGAATAATATAATACAATATCAACATATTGTATTATTTCAACCAATTACATGTTGTTTTATTGACAATGCCCAAAACCGGCATCCCAATATCCGCACAAATCCACAGACATGGTTCGAACGAAAAAAAAAAAAGGGACAGAGGGAATCTCGTTAATCCAAACACGCGCATCGCAAACATATCCGGGGACGATCTACCTAACAGTACAGACCAAAACTGACTCCCGCCGTTTACCCGCACGACCGATAGAACACGATTAGTACACGTCGAAATATAACTCGGAACATTATTTCTCAATAACTCGATAAATACTCATCCGAGCGCTTTCATACTTGATATTTGTCTTCGAAATGCTTTACCACACGATGATCTAATATTTATAATTGTCCGAGTAAGCCGGAAAGATAAGTTTACTCTTGGCGGTCGGAGCAATATTTCACAAAAACTGGAGCAATACGCGTCCGAGAGCATTGAAACTCGAGAAATATTGATGACAAGCGGTATCGTGCGTGGATATAACGATTAAAGTCGTGCGGGAGCTCGGGGAGAAAAGTTTACTCTTGGCGGTTGGACTTAGAAAAATTTCGCTCGAGCTCCTTCGCACGGCGATCCGACGCGCCTCGGCGCGCGAACGATTCGTTCGAGCGGCCGAGCAAGCGATGCGCTCCGAACATTATTCTCAGTTTATTCGATAAATACTCATCCGAGCGCTTTCATACTTGATATTTGTCTTCGAAATGCTTTACCACACGATGATCTAATATTTATAATTGTCCGAGTAAGCCGGAAAGATAAGTTTACTCTTGGCGGTCGGAGCAATATTTCACAAAAACTGGAGCAATACGCGTTCGAGAGCTTTGAAACTCGAGAAATATTGATGACAAGCGGTATCGTGCGTGGATATAACGATTAAAGTCGTGCGGGAGCTCGGGGAGAAAAGTTTACTCTTGGCGGTTGGACTTAGAAAAATTTCGCTCGAGCTCCTTCGCACGGCGATCCGACGCGCCTCGGCGCGCGAACGATTCGTTCGAGCGGCCGAGCAAGCGATGCGCTCCGAACATTATTCTCAGTTTATTCGATAAATACTCATCCGAGCGCTTTCATACTTGATATTTGTCTTCAAAATGCTTTACCACACGATGATCTAATATTTATAATTGTCCGAGTAAGCCGGAAAGATAAGTTTACTCTTGGCGGTCGGAGCAATATTTCACAAAAACTGGAGCAATACGCGTCCGAGAGCATTGAAACTCGAGAAATATTGATGACAAGCGGTATCGTGCGTGGATATAACGATTAAAGTCGTGCGGGAGCTCGGGGAGAAAAGTTTACTCTTGGCGGTTGGACTTAGAAAAATTTCGCTCGAGCTCCTTCGCACGGCGATCCGACGCGCCTCGGCGCGCGAACGATTCGTTCGAGCGGCCGAGCAAGCGATGCGCTCCGAACATTATTCTCAGTTTATTCGATAAATACTCATCCGACCGCTTTCATACTTGATATTTGTCTTCGAAATGCTTTACCACACGATGATCTAATATTTATAATTGTCCGAGTAAGCCGGAAAGATAAGTTTACTCTTGGCGGTCGGAGCAATATTTCACAAAAACTGGAGCAATACGCGTTCGAGAGCTTTGAAACTCGAGAAATATTGATGACAAGCGGTATCGTGCGTGGATATAACGATTAAAGTCGTGCGGGAGCTCGGGGAGAAAAGTTTACTCTTGGCGGTTGGACTTAGAAAAATTTCGCTCGAGCTCCTTCGCACGGCGATCCGACGCGCCTCGGCGCGCGAACGATTCGTTCGAGCGGCCGAGCAAGCGATGCGCTCCGAACATTATTCTCAGTTTATTCGATAAATACTCATCCGAGCGCTTTCATACTTGATATTTGTCTTCCAAATGCTTTACCACACGATGATCTAATATTTATAATTGTCCGAGTAAGCCGGAAAGATAAGTTTACTCTTGGCGGTCGGAGCAATATTTCACAAAAACTGGAGCAATACGCGTCCGAGAGCATTGAAACTCGAGAAATATTGATGACAAGCGGTATCGTGCGTGGATATAACGATTAAAGTCGTGCGGGAGCTCGGGGAGAAAAGTTTACTCTTGGCGGTTGGACTTAGAAAAATTTCGCTCGAGCTCCTTCGCACGGCGATCCGACGCGCCTCGGCGCGCGAACGATTCGTTCGAGCGGCCGAGCAAGCGATGCGCTCCGAACATTATTCTCAGTTTATTCGATAAATACTCATCCGAGCGCTTTCATACTTGATATTTGTCTTCGAAATGCTTTACCACACGATGATCTAATATTTATAATTGTCCGAGTAAGCCGGAAAGATAAGTTTACTCTTGGCGGTCGGAGCAATATTTCACAAAAACTGGAGCAATACGCGTCCGAGAGCATTGAAACTCGAGAAATATTGATGACAAGCGGTATCGTGCGTGGATATAACGATTAAAGTCGTGCGGGAGCTCGGGGAGAAAAGTTTACTCTTGGCGGTTGGACTTAGAAAAATTTCGCTCGAGCTCCTTCGCACGGCGATCCGACGCGCCTCGGCGCGCGAACGATTCGTTCGAGCGGCCGAGCAAGCGATGCGCTCCGAACATTATTCTCAGTTTATTCGATAAATACTCATCCGACCGCTTTCATACTTGATATTTGTCTTCGAAATGCTTTACCACACGATGATCTAATATTTATAATTGTCCGAGTAAGCCGGAAAGATAAGTTTACTCTTGGCGGTCGGAGCAATATTTCACAAAAACTGGAGCAATACGCGTCCGAGAGCATTGAAACTCGAGAAATATTGATGACAAGCGGTATCGTGCGTGGATATAACGATTAAAGTCGTGCGGGAGCTCGGGGAGAAAAGTTTACTCTTGGCGGTTGGACTTAGAAAAATTTCGCTCGAGCTCCTTCGCACGGCGATCCGACGCGCCTCGGCGCGCGAACGATTCGTTCGAGCGGCCGAGCAAGCGATGCGCTCCGAACATTATTCTCAGTTTATTCGATAAATACTCATCCGAGCGCTTTCATACTTGATATTTGTCTTCAAAATGCTTTACCACACGATGATCTAATATTTATAATTGTCCGAGTAAGCCGGAAAGATAAGTTTACTCTTGGCGGTCGGAGCAATATTTCACAAAAACTGGAGCAATACGCGTCCGAGAGCATTGAAACTCGAGAAATATTGATGACAAGCGGTATCGTGCGTGGATATAACGATTAAAGTCGTGCGGGAGCTCGGGGAGAAAAGTTTACTCTTGGCGGTTGGACTTAGAAAAATTTCGCTCGAGCTCCTTCGCACGGCGATCCGACGCGCCTCGGCGCGCGAACGATTCGTTCGAGCGGCCGAGCAAGCGATGCGCTCCGAACATTATTCTCAGTTTATTCGATAAATACTCATCCGACCGCTTTCATACTTGATATTTGTCTTCCAAATGCTTTACCACACGATGATCTAATATTTATAATTGTCCGAGTAAGCCGGAAAGATAAGTTTACTCTTGGCGGTCGGAGCAATATTTCACAAAAACTGGAGCAATACGCGTTCGAGAGCTTTGAAACTCGAGAAATATTGATGACAAGCGGTATCGTGCGTGGATATAACGATTAAAGTCGTGCGGGAGCTCGGGGAGAAAAGTTTACTCTTGGCGGTTGGACTTAGAAAAATTTCGCTCGAGCTCCTTCGCACGGCGATCCGACGCGCCTCGGCGCGCGAACGATTCGTTCGAGCGGCCGAGCAAGCGATGCGCTCCGAACATTATTCTCAGTTTATTCGATAAATACTCATCCGAGCGCTTTCATACTTGATATTTGTCTTCCAAATGCTTTACCACACGATGATCTAATATTTATAATTGTCCGAGTAAGCCGGAAAGATAAGTTTACTCTTGGCGGTCGGAGCAATATTTCACAAAAACTGGAGCAATACGCGTCCGAGAGCATTGAAACTCGAGAAATATTGATGACAAGCGGTATCGTGCGTGGATATAACGATTAAAGTCGTGCGGGAGCTCGGGGAGAAAAGTTTACTCTTGGCGGTTGGACTTAGAAAAATTTCGCTCGAGCTCCTTCGCACGGCGATCCGACGCGCCTCGGCGCGCGAACGATTCGTTCGAGCGGCCGAGCAAGCGATGCGCTCCGAACATTATTCTCAGTTTATTCGATAAATACTCATCCGAGCGCTTTCATACTTGATATTTGTCTTCCAAATGCTTTACCACACGATGATCTAATATTTATAATTGTCCGAGTAAGCCGGAAAGATAAGTTTACTCTTGGCGGTCGGAGCAATATTTCACAAAAACTGGAGCAATACGCGTCCGAGAGCATTGAAACTCGAGAAATATTGATGACAAGCGGTATCGTGCGTGGATATAACGATTAAAGTCGTGCGGGAGCTCGGGGAGAAAAGTTTACTCTTGGCGGTTGGACTTAGAAAAATTTCGCTCGAGCTCCTTCGCACGGCGATCCGACGCGCCTCGGCGCGCGAACGATTCGTTCGAGCGGCCGAGCAAGCGATGCGCTCCGAACATTATTCTCAGTTTATTCGATAAATACTCATCCGAGCGCTTTCATACTTGATATTTGTCTTCGAAATGCTTTACCACACGATGATCTAATATTTATAATTGTCCGAGTAAGCCGGAAAGATAAGTTTACTCTTGGCGGTCGGAGCAATATTTCACAAAAACTGGAGCAATACGCGTTCGAGAGCTTTGAAACTCGAGAAATATTGATGACAAGCGGTATCGTGCGTGGATATAACGATTAAAGTCGTGCGGGAGCTCGGGGAGAAAAGTTTACTCTTGGCGGTTGGACTTAGAAAAATTTCGCTCGAGCTCCTTCGCACGGCGATCCGACGCGCCTCGGCGCGCGAACGATTCGTTCGAGCGGCCGAGCAAGCGATGCGCTCCGAACATTATTCTCAGTTTATTCGATAAATACTCATCCGAGCGCTTTCATACTTGATATTTGTCTTCAAAATGCTTTACCACACGATGATCTAATATTTATAATTGTCCGAGTAAGCCGGAAAGATAAGTTTACTCTTGGCGGTCGGAGCAATATTTCACAAAAACTGGAGCAATACGCGTCCGAGAGCATTGAAACTCGAGAAATATTGATGACAAGCGGTATCGTGCGTGGATATAACGATTAAAGTCGTGCGGGAGCTCGGGGAGAAAAGTTTACTCTTGGCGGTTGGACTTAGAAAAATTTCGCTCGAGCTCCTTCGCACGGCGATCCGACGCGCCTCGGCGCGCGAACGATTCGTTCGAGCGGCCGAGCAAGCGATGCGCTCCGAACATTATTCTCAGTTTATTCGATAAATACTCATCCGACCGCTTTCATACTTGATATTTGTCTTCGAAATGCTTTACCACACGATGATCTAATATTTATAATTGTCCGAGTAAGCCGGAAAGATAAGTTTACTCTTGGCGGTCGGAGCAATATTTCACAAAAACTGGAGCAATACGCGTTCGAGAGCTTTGAAACTCGAGAAATATTGATGACAAGCGGTATCGTGCGTGGATATAACGATTAAAGTCGTGCGGGAGCTCGGGGAGAAAAGTTTACTCTTGGCGGTTGGACTTAGAAAAATTTCGCTCGAGCTCCTTCGCACGGCGATCCGACGCGCCTCGGCGCGCGAACGATTCGTTCGAGCGGCCGAGCAAGCGATGCGCTCCGAACATTATTCTCAGTTTATTCGATAAATACTCATCCGAGCGCTTTCATACTTGATATTTGTCTTCCAAATGCTTTACCACACGATGATCTAATATTTATAATTGTCCGAGTAAGCCGGAAAGATAAGTTTACTCTTGGCGGTCGGAGCAATATTTCACAAAAACTGGAGCAATACGCGTCCGAGAGCATTGAAACTCGAGAAATATTGATGACAAGCGGTATCGTGCGTGGATATAACGATTAAAGTCGTGCGGGAGCTCGGGGAGAAAAGTTTACTCTTGGCGGTTGGACTTAGAAAAATTTCGCTCGAGCTCCTTCGCACGGCGATCCGACGCGCCTCGGCGCGCGAACGATTCGTTCGAGCGGCCGAGCAAGCGATGCGCTCCGAACATTATTCTCAGTTTATTCGATAAATACTCATCCGAGCGCTTTCATACTTGATATTTGTCTTCGAAATGCTTTACCACACGATGATCTAATATTTATAATTGTCCGAGTAAGCCGGAAAGATAAGTTTACTCTTGGCGGTCGGAGCAATATTTCACAAAAACTGGAGCAATACGCGTCCGAGAGCATTGAAACTCGAGAAATATTGATGACAAGCGGTATCGTGCGTGGATATAACGATTAAAGTCGTGCGGGAGCTCGGGGAGAAAAGTTTACTCTTGGCGGTTGGACTTAGAAAAATTTCGCTCGAGCTCCTTCGCACGGCGATCCGACGCGCCTCGGCGCGCGAACGATTCGTTCGAGCGGCCGAGCAAGCGATGCGCTCCGAACATTATTCTCAGTTTATTCGATAAATACTCATCCGACCGCTTTCATACTTGATATTTGTCTTCGAAATGCTTTACCACACGATGATCTAATATTTATAATTGTCCGAGTAAGCCGGAAAGATAAGTTTACTCTTGGCGGTCGGAGCAATATTTCACAAAAACTGGAGCAATACGCGTCCGAGAGCATTGAAACTCGAGAAATATTGATGACAAGCGGTATCGTGCGTGGATATAACGATTAAAGTCGTGCGGGAGCTCGGGGAGAAAAGTTTACTCTTGGCGGTTGGACTTAGAAAAATTTCGCTCGAGCTCCTTCGCACGGCGATCCGACGCGCCTCGGCGCGCGAACGATTCGTTCGAGCGGCCGAGCAAGCGATGCGCTCCGAACATTATTCTCAGTTTATTCGATAAATACTCATCCGAGCGCTTTCATACTTGATATTTGTCTTCAAAATGCTTTACCACACGATGATCTAATATTTATAATTGTCCGAGTAAGCCGGAAAGATAAGTTTACTCTTGGCGGTCGGAGCAATATTTCACAAAAACTGGAGCAATACGCGTCCGAGAGCATTGAAACTCGAGAAATATTGATGACAAGCGGTATCGTGCGTGGATATAACGATTAAAGTCGTGCGGGAGCTCGGGGAGAAAAGTTTACTCTTGGCGGTTGGACTTAGAAAAATTTCGCTCGAGCTCCTTCGCACGGCGATCCGACGCGCCTCGGCGCGCGAACGATTCGTTCGAGCGGCCGAGCAAGCGATGCGCTCCGAACATTATTCTCAGTTTATTCGATAAATACTCATCCGACCGCTTTCATACTTGATATTTGTCTTCCAAATGCTTTACCACACGATGATCTAATATTTATAATTGTCCGAGTAAGCCGGAAAGATAAGTTTACTCTTGGCGGTCGGAGCAATATTTCACAAAAACTGGAGCAATACGCGTTCGAGAGCTTTGAAACTCGAGAAATATTGATGACAAGCGGTATCGTGCGTGGATATAACGATTAAAGTCGTGCGGGAGCTCGGGGAGAAAAGTTTACTCTTGGCGGTTGGACTTAGAAAAATTTCGCTCGAGCTCCTTCGCACGGCGATCCGACGCGCCTCGGCGCGCGAACGATTCGTTCGAGCGGCCGAGCAAGCGATGCGCTCCGAACATTATTCTCAGTTTATTCGATAAATACTCATCCGAGCGCTTTCATACTTGATATTTGTCTTCCAAATGCTTTACCACACGATGATCTAATATTTATAATTGTCCGAGTAAGCCGGAAAGATAAGTTTACTCTTGGCGGTCGGAGCAATATTTCACAAAAACTGGAGCAATACGCGTCCGAGAGCATTGAAACTCGAGAAATATTGATGACAAGCGGTATCGTGCGTGGATATAACGATTAAAGTCGTGCGGGAGCTCGGGGAGAAAAGTTTACTCTTGGCGGTTGGACTTAGAAAAATTTCGCTCGAGCTCCTTCGCACGGCGATCCGACGCGCCTCGGCGCGCGAACGATTCGTTCGAGCGGCCGAGCAAGCGATGCGCTCCGAACATTATTCTCAGTTTATTCGATAAATACTCATCCGAGCGCTTTCATACTTGATATTTGTCTTCGAAATGCTTTACCACACGATGATCTAATATTTATAATTGTCCGAGTAAGCCGGAAAGATAAGTTTACTCTTGGCGGTCGGAGCAATATTTCACAAAAACTGGAGCAATACGCGTCCGAGAGCATTGAAACTCGAGAAATATTGATGACAAGCGGTATCGTGCGTGGATATAACGATTAAAGTCGTGCGGGAGCTCGGGGAGAAAAGTTTACTCTTGGCGGTTGGACTTAGAAAAATTTCGCTCGAGCTCCTTCGCACGGCGATCCGACGCGCCTCGGCGCGCGAACGATTCGTTCGAGCGGCCGAGCAAGCGATGCGCTCCGAACATTATTCTCAGTTTATTCGATAAATACTCATCCGACCGCTTTCATACTTGATATTTGTCTTCGAAATGCTTTACCACACGATGATCTAATATTTATAATTGTCCGAGTAAGCCGGAAAGATAAGTTTACTCTTGGCGGTCGGAGCAATATTTCACAAAAACTGGAGCAATACGCGTCCGAGAGCATTGAAACTCGAGAAATATTGATGACAAGCGGTATCGTGCGTGGATATAACGATTAAAGTCGTGCGGGAGCTCGGGGAGAAAAGTTTACTCTTGGCGGTTGGACTTAGAAAAATTTCGCTCGAGCTCCTTCGCACGGCGATCCGACGCGCCTCGGCGCGCGAACGATTCGTTCGAGCGGCCGAGCAAGCGATGCGCTCCGAACATTATTCTCAGTTTATTCGATAAATACTCATCCGAGCGCTTTCATACTTGATATTTGTCTTCGAAATGCTTTACCACACGATGATCTAATATTTATAATTGTCCGAGTAAGCCGGAAAGATAAGTTTACTCTTGGCGGTCGGAGCAATATTTCACAAAAACTGGAGCAATACGCGTCCGAGAGCATTGAAACTCGAGAAATATTGATGACAAGCGGTATCGTGCGTGGATATAACGATTAAAGTCGTGCGGGAGCTCGGGGAGAAAAGTTTACTCTTGGCGGTTGGACTTAGAAAAATTTCGCTCGAGCTCCTTCGCACGGCGATCCGACGCGTCTCGGCGCGCGAACGATTCGTTCGAGCGGCCGAGCAAGCGATGCGCTCCGAACATTATTCTCAGTTTATTCGATAAATACTCATCCGAGCGCTTTCATACTTGATATTTGTCTTCAAAATGCTTTACCACACGATGATCTAATATTTATAATGGTCTGGGAACGCTAGGAAAAAAGTTTACTCTTGGCGGTTGGACTTAGAAAAATTTCGCTCGGTCGGAGTTGCTCGGAATGCGCCCGGAACATTATTCTGAGTTTATTCGATAAATATTCATCCTAGAGCTTTGATACTTGATATTTATTGTTAGAATGCGTTATTATACAATGATCTAATATTTATAATAGTCTGGGAACGCTAGGAAAAAAGTTTACTCTTGGCGGTTGGACTTAGAAAAATTTCGCTCGGTCGGAGTTGCTCGGAATGCGCCCGGAACATTATTCTGAGTTTATTCGATAAATATTCATCCTAGAGCTTTGATACTTGATATTTATTGTTAGAATGCGTTATTATACAATGATCTAATATTTATAATAGTCTGGGAACGCTAGGAAAAAAGTTTACTCTTGGCGGTTGGACTTAGAAAAATTTCGCACGGTCGGAGTTGCTCGCAATGCGCCCGGAACATTATTCTGTGTTTATTCGATAAATATTCATCCTAGAGCTTTGATACTTGATATTTATTGTTAGAATGCGTTATTATACAATGATCTAATATTTATAATGGTCTGGGAACGCTAGGAAAAAAGTTTACTCTTGGCGGTTGGACTTAGAAAAATTTCGCTCGGTCGGAGTTGCTCGCAATGCGCCCGGAACATTATTCTGAGTTTATTCGATAAATATTCATCCTAAAGCTTTGATACTTGATATTTATTGTTAGAATGCGTTATTATACAATGATCTAATATTTATAATGGTCTGGGAACGCTAGGAAAAAAGTTTACTCTTGGCGGTTGGACTTAGAAAAATTTCGCTCGGTCGGAGTTGCTCGGAATGCGCCCGGAACATTATTCTGAGTTTATTCGATAAGTATTCATCCTAGAGCTTTGATACTTGATATTTATTGTTAGAATGCGTTATTATACAATGATCTAATATTTATAATGGTCTGGGAACGCTAGGAAAAAAGTTTACTCTTGGCGGTTGGACTTAGAAAAATTTCGCTCGGTCGGAGTTGCTCGCAATGCGCCCGGAACATTATTCTGAGTTTATTCGATAAATATTCATCCTAAAGCTTTGATACTTGATATTTATTGTTAGAATGCGTTATTATACAATGATCTAATATTTATAATGGTCTGGGAACGCTAGGTAAAAAGTTTACTCTTGGCGGTTGGACTTAGAAAAATTTCGCTCGGTCGGAGTTGCTCGCAATGCGCCCGGAACATTATTCTGAGTTTATTCGATAAATATTCATCCTAAAGCTTTGATACTTGATATTTATTGTTAGAATGCGTTATTATACAATGATCTAATATTTATAATGGTCTGGGAACGCTAGGAAAAAAGTTTACTCTTGGCGGTTGGACTTAGAAAAATTTCGCTCGGTCGGAGTTGCTCGCAATGCGCCCGGAACATTATTCTGAGTTTATTCGATAAATATTCATCCTAAAGCTTTGATACTTGATATTTATTGTTAGAATGCGTTATTATACAATGATCTAATATTTATAATGGTCTGGGAACGCTAGGAAAAAAGTTTACTCTTGGCGGTTGGACTTAGAAAAATTTCGCTCGGTCGGAGTTGCTCGCAATGCGCCCGGAACATTATTCTGAGTTTATTCGATAAATATTCATCCTAAAGCTTTGATACTTGATATTTATTGTTAGAATGCGTTATTATACAATGATCTAATATTTATAATGGTCTGGGAACGCTAGGAAAAAAGTTTACTCTTGGCGGTTGGACTTAGAAAAATTTCGCTCGGTCGGAGTTGCTCGCAATGCGCCCGGAACATTATTCTGAGTTTATTCGATAAATATTCATCCTAAAGCTTTGATACTTGATATTTATTGTTAGAATGCCTTATTATACAATGATCTAATATTTATAATGGTCTGGGAACGCTAGGAAAAAAGTTTACTCTTGGCGGTTGGACTTAGAAAAATTTCGCTCGGTCGGAGTTGCTCGCAATGCGCCCGGAACATTATTCTGAGTTTATTCGATAAATATTCATCCTAAAGCTTTGATACTTGATATTTATTGTTAGAATGCGTTATTATACAATGATCTAATATTTATAATGGTCTGGGAACGCTAGGAAAAAAGTTTACTCTTGGCGGTTGGACTTAGAAAAATTTCGCTTCGGTCGGAGTTGCTCGCAATGCGCCCGGAACATTATTCTGAGTTTATTCGATAAATATTCATCCTAGAGCTTTGATACTTGATATTTATTGTTAGAATGCGTTATTATACAATGATCTAATATTTATAATGGTCTGGGAACGCTAGGAAAAAAGTTTACTCTTGGCGGTTGGACTTAGAAAAATTTCGCTTCGGTCGGAGTTGCTCGTAATGCGCCTGGAACATTATTCTGAGTTTATTCGATAAATATTCATCCTAGAGCTTTGATACTTGATATTTATTGTTAGAATGCGTTATTATACAATGATCTAATATTTATAATGGTCTGGGAACGCTAGGAAAAAAGTTTACTCTTGGCGGTTGGACTTAGAAAAATTTCGCTCGAGCTCCTTCGCACGGCGATCCGACGCGTCTCGGCGCGCGAACGATTCGTTCGAGCGGCCGAGCAAGCGATGCGCTCCGAACATTATTCTCAGTTTATTCGATAAATACTCATCCGAGCGCTTTCATACTTGATATTTGTCTTCAAAATGCTTTACCACACGATGATCTAATATTTATAATGGTCTGGGAACGCTAGGAAAAAAGTTTACTCTTGGCGGTTGGACTTAGAAAAATTTCGCTCGGTCGGAGTTGCTCGGAATGCGCCCGGAACATTATTCTGAGTTTATTCGATAAATATTCATCCTAGAGCTTTGATACTTGATATTTATTGTTAGAATGCGTTATTATACAATGATCTAATATTTATAATAGTCTGGGAACGCTAGGAAAAAAGTTTACTCTTGGCGGTTGGACTTAGAAAAATTTCGCTCGGTCGGAGTTGCTCGGAATGCGCCCGGAACATTATTCTGAGTTTATTCGATAAATATTCATCCTAGAGCTTTGATACTTGATATTTATTGTTAGAATGCGTTATTATACAATGATCTAATATTTATAATAGTCTGGGAACGCTAGGAAAAAAGTTTACTCTTGGCGGTTGGACTTAGAAAAATTTCGCACGGTCGGAGTTGCTCGCAATGCGCCCGGAACATTATTCTGTGTTTATTCGATAAATATTCATCCTAGAGCTTTGATACTTGATATTTATTGTTAGAATGCGTTATTATACAATGATCTAATATTTATAATGGTCTGGGAACGCTAGGAAAAAAGTTTACTCTTGGCGGTTGGACTTAGAAAAATTTCGCTCGGTCGGAGTTGCTCGCAATGCGCCCGGAACATTATTCTGAGTTTATTCGATAAATATTCATCCTAAAGCTTTGATACTTGATATTTATTGTTAGAATGCGTTATTATACAATGATCTAATATTTATAATGGTCTGGGAACGCTAGGAAAAAAGTTTACTCTTGGCGGTTGGACTTAGAAAAATTTCGCTCGGTCGGAGTTGCTCGCAATGCGCCCGGAACATTATTCTGAGTTTATTCGATAAATATTCATCCTAAAGCTTTGATACTTGATATTTATTGTTAGAATGCGTTATTATACAATGATCTAATATTTATAATGGTCTGGGAACGCTAGGAAAAAAGTTTACTCTTGGCGGTTGGACTTAGAAAAATTTCGCTCGGTCGGAGTTGCTCGCAATGCGCCCGGAACATTATTCTGAGTTTATTCGATAAATATTCATCCTAAAGCTTTGATACTTGATATTTATTGTTAGAATGCGTTATTATACAATGATCTAATATTTATAATGGTCTGGGAACGCTAGGAAAAAAGTTTACTCTTGGCGGTTGGACTTAGAAAAATTTCGCTCGAGCTCCTTCGCACGGCGATCCGACGCGCCTCGGCGCGCGAACGATTCGTTCGAGCGGCCGAGCAAGCGATGCGCTCCGAACATTATTCTCAGTTTATTCGATAAATACTCATCCGAGCGCTTTCATACTTGATATTTGTCTTCGAAATGCTTTACCACACGATGATCTAATATTTATAATTGTCCGAGTAAGCCGGAAAGATAAGTTTACTCTTGGCGGTCGGAGCAATATTTCACAAAAACTGGAGCAATACGCGTCCGAGAGCATTGAAACTCGAGAAATATTGATGACAAGCGGTATCGTGCGTGGATATAACGATTAAAGTCGTGCGGGAGCTCGGGGAGAAAAGTTTACTCTTGGCGGTTGGACTTAGAAAAATTTCGCTCGAGCTCCTTCGCACGGCGATCCGACGCGCCTCGGCGCGCGAACGATTCGTTCGAGCGGCCGAGCAAGCGATGCGCTCCGAACATTATTCTCAGTTTATTCGATAAATACTCATCCGACCGCTTTCATACTTGATATTTGTCTTCGAAATGCTTTACCACACGATGATCTAATATTTATAATTGTCCGAGTAAGCCGGAAAGATAAGTTTACTCTTGGCGGTCGGAGCAATATTTCACAAAAACTGGAGCAATACGCGTCCGAGAGCATTGAAACTCGAGAAATATTGATGACAAGCGGTATCGTGCGTGGATATAACGATTAAAGTCGTGCGGGAGCTCGGGGAGAAAAGTTTACTCTTGGCGGTTGGACTTAGAAAAATTTCGCTCGAGCTCCTTCGCACGGCGATCCGACGCGCCTCGGCGCGCGAACGATTCGTTCGAGCGGCCGAGCAAGCGATGCGCTCCGAACATTATTCTCAGTTTATTCGATAAATACTCATCCGAGCGCTTTCATACTTGATATTTGTCTTCAAAATGCTTTACCACACGATGATCTAATATTTATAATTGTCCGAGTAAGCCGGAAAGATAAGTTTACTCTTGGCGGTCGGAGCAATATTTCACAAAAACTGGAGCAATACGCGTCCGAGAGCATTGAAACTCGAGAAATATTGATGACAAGCGGTATCGTGCGTGGATATAACGATTAAAGTCGTGCGGGAGCTCGGGGAGAAAAGTTTACTCTTGGCGGTTGGACTTAGAAAAATTTCGCTCGAGCTCCTTCGCACGGCGATCCGACGCGCCTCGGCGCGCGAACGATTCGTTCGAGCGGCCGAGCAAGCGATGCGCTCCGAACATTATTCTCAGTTTATTCGATAAATACTCATCCGACCGCTTTCATACTTGATATTTGTCTTCCAAATGCTTTACCACACGATGATCTAATATTTATAATTGTCCGAGTAAGCCGGAAAGATAAGTTTACTCTTGGCGGTCGGAGCAATATTTCACAAAAACTGGAGCAATACGCGTTCGAGAGCTTTGAAACTCGAGAAATATTGATGACAAGCGGTATCGTGCGTGGATATAACGATTAAAGTCGTGCGGGAGCTCGGGGAGAAAAGTTTACTCTTGGCGGTTGGACTTAGAAAAATTTCGCTCGAGCTCCTTCGCACGGCGATCCGACGCGCCTCGGCGCGCGAACGATTCGTTCGAGCGGCCGAGCAAGCGATGCGCTCCGAACATTATTCTCAGTTTATTCGATAAATACTCATCCGAGCGCTTTCATACTTGATATTTGTCTTCCAAATGCTTTACCACACGATGATCTAATATTTATAATTGTCCGAGTAAGCCGGAAAGATAAGTTTACTCTTGGCGGTCGGAGCAATATTTCACAAAAACTGGAGCAATACGCGTCCGAGAGCATTGAAACTCGAGAAATATTGATGACAAGCGGTATCGTGCGTGGATATAACGATTAAAGTCGTGCGGGAGCTCGGGGAGAAAAGTTTACTCTTGGCGGTTGGACTTAGAAAAATTTCGCTCGAGCTCCTTCGCACGGCGATCCGACGCGCCTCGGCGCGCGAACGATTCGTTCGAGCGGCCGAGCAAGCGATGCGCTCCGAACATTATTCTCAGTTTATTCGATAAATACTCATCCGAGCGCTTTCATACTTGATATTTGTCTTCGAAATGCTTTACCACACGATGATCTAATATTTATAATTGTCCGAGTAAGCCGGAAAGATAAGTTTACTCTTGGCGGTCGGAGCAATATTTCACAAAAACTGGAGCAATACGCGTCCGAGAGCATTGAAACTCGAGAAATATTGATGACAAGCGGTATCGTGCGTGGATATAACGATTAAAGTCGTGCGGGAGCTCGGGGAGAAAAGTTTACTCTTGGCGGTTGGACTTAGAAAAATTTCGCTCGAGCTCCTTCGCACGGCGATCCGACGCGTCTCGGCGCGCGAACGATTCGTTCGAGCGGCCGAGCAAGCGATGCGCTCCGAACATTATTCTCAGTTTATTCGATAAATACTCATCCGAGCGCTTTCATACTTGATATTTGTCTTCAAAATGCTTTACCACACGATGATCTAATATTTATAATGGTCTGGGAACGCTAGGAAAAAAGTTTACTCTTGGCGGTTGGACTTAGAAAAATTTCGCTCGGTCGGAGTTGCTCGGAATGCGCCCGGAACATTATTCTGAGTTTATTCGATAAATATTCATCCTAGAGCTTTGATACTTGATATTTATTGTTAGAATGCGTTATTATACAATGATCTAATATTTATAATAGTCTGGGAACGCTAGGAAAAAAGTTTACTCTTGGCGGTTGGACTTAGAAAAATTTCGCTCGGTCGGAGTTGCTCGGAATGCGCCCGGAACATTATTCTGAGTTTATTCGATAAATATTCATCCTAGAGCTTTGATACTTGATATTTATTGTTAGAATGCGTTATTATACAATGATCTAATATTTATAATAGTCTGGGAACGCTAGGAAAAAAGTTTACTCTTGGCGGTTGGACTTAGAAAAATTTCGCACGGTCGGAGTTGCTCGCAATGCGCCCGGAACATTATTCTGTGTTTATTCGATAAATATTCATCCTAGAGCTTTGATACTTGATATTTATTGTTAGAATGCGTTATTATACAATGATCTAATATTTATAATGGTCTGGGAACGCTAGGAAAAAAGTTTACTCTTGGCGGTTGGACTTAGAAAAATTTCGCTCGGTCGGAGTTGCTCGCAATGCGCCCGGAACATTATTCTGAGTTTATTCGATAAATATTCATCCTAAAGCTTTGATACTTGATATTTATTGTTAGAATGCGTTATTATACAATGATCTAATATTTATAATGGTCTGGGAACGCTAGGAAAAAAGTTTACTCTTGGCGGTTGGACTTAGAAAAATTTCGCTCGGTCGGAGTTGCTCGCAATGCGCCCGGAACATTATTCTGAGTTTATTCGATAAATATTCATCCTAAAGCTTTGATACTTGATATTTATTGTTAGAATGCGTTATTATACAATGATCTAATATTTATAATGGTCTGGGAACGCTAGGAAAAAAGTTTACTCTTGGCGGTTGGACTTAGAAAAATTTCGCTCGGTCGGAGTTGCTCGCAATGCGCCCGGAACATTATTCTGTGTTTATTCGATAAATATTCATCCTAGAGCTTTGATACTTGATATTTATTGTTAGAATGCGTTATTATACAATGATCTAATATTTATAATGGTCTGGGAACGCTAGGAAAAAAGTTTACTCTTGGCGGTTGGACTTAGAAAAATTTCGCTCGGTCGGAGTTGCTCGCAATGCGCCCGGAACATTATTCTGTGTTTATTCGATAAATATTCATCCTAGAGCTTTGATACTTGATATTTATTGTTAGAATGCGTTATTATACAATGATCTAATATTTATAATGGTCTGGGAACGCTAGGAAAAAAGTTTACTCTTGGCGGTTGGACTTAGAAAAATTTCGCTCGGTCGGAGTTGCTCGCAATGCGCCCGGAACATTATTCTGAGTTTATTCGATAAATATTCATCCTAAAGCTTTGATACTTGATATTTATTGTTAGAATGCGTTATTATACAATGATCTAATATTTATAATGGTCTGGGAACGCTAGGAAAAAAGTTTACTCTTGGCGGTTGGACTTAGAAAAATTTCGCTCGGTCGGAGTTGCTCGGAATGCGCCCGGAACATTATTCTGAGTTTATTCGATAAGTATTCATCCTAGAGCTTTGATACTTGATATTTATTGTTAGAATGCGTTATTATACAATGATCTAATATTTATAATGGTCTGGGAACGCTAGGAAAAAAGTTTACTCTTGGCGGTTGGACTTAGAAAAATTTCGCTCGGTCGGAGTTGCTCGCAATGCGCCCGGAACATTATTCTGAGTTTATTCGATAAATATTCATCCTAAAGCTTTGATACTTGATATTTATTGTTAGAATGCGTTATTATACAATGATCTAATATTTATAATGGTCTGGGAACGCTAGGAAAAAAGTTTACTCTTGGCGGTTGGACTTAGAAAAATTTCGCTCGGTCGGAGTTGCTCGAAATGCGCCCGGAACATTATTCTGAGTTTATTCGATAAATATTCATCCTAAAGCTTTGATACTTGATATTTATTGTTAGAATGCGTTATTATACAATGATCTAATATTTATAATGGTCTGGGAACGCTAGGAAAAAAGTTTACTCTTGGCGGTTGGACTTAGAAAAATTTCGCTCGGTCGGAGTTGCTCGCAATGCGCCCGGAACATTATTCTGAGTTTATTCGATAAATATTCATCCTAAAGCTTTGATACTTGATATTTATTGTTAGAATGCGTTATTATACAATGATCTAATATTTATAATGGTCTGGGAACGCTAGGAAAAAAGTTTACTCTTGGCGGTTGGACTTGGAAAAATTTCGCTTCGGTCGGAGTTGCTCGTAATGCGCCTGGAACATTATTCTGAGTTTATTCGATAAATATTCATCCTAGAGCTTTGATACTTGATATTTATTGTTAGAATGCGTTATTATACAATGATCTAATATTTATAATAGTCTGGGAACGCTAGGAAAAAAGTTTACTCTTGGCGGTTGGACTTAGAAAAATTTCGCACGGTCGGAGTTGCTCGCAATGCGCCCGGAACATTATTCTGTGTTTATTCGATAAATATTCATCCTAGAGCTTTGATACTTGATATTTATTGTTAGAATGCGTTATTATACAATGATCTAATATTTATAATGGTCTGGGAACGCTAGGAAAAAAGTTTACTCTTGGCGGTTGGACTTAGAAAAATTTCGCTCGGTCGGAGTTGCTCGCAATGCGCCCGGAACATTATTCTGAGTTTATTCGATAAATATTCATCCTAAAGCTTTGATACTTGATATTTATTGTTAGAATGCGTTATTATACAATGATCTAATATTTATAATGGTCTGGGAACGCTAGGAAAAAAGTTTACTCTTGGCGGTTGGACTTAGAAAAATTTCGCTCGGTCGGAGTTGCTCGCAATGCGCCCGGAACATTATTCTGAGTTTATTCGATAAATATTCATCCTAAAGCTTTGATACTTGATATTTATTGTTAGAATGCGTTATTATACAATGATCTAATATTTATAATGGTCTGGGAACGCTAGGAAAAAAGTTTACTCTTGGCGGTTGGACTTGGAAAAATTTCGCTTCGGTCGGAGTTGCTCGTAATGCGCCTGGAACATTATTCTGAGTTTATTCGATAAATATTCATCCTAGAGCTTTGATACTTGATATTTATTGTTAGAATGCGTTATTATACAATGATCTAATATTTATAATAGTCTGGGAACGCTAGGAAAAAAGTTTACTCTTGGCGGTTGGACTTAGAAAAATTTCGCACGGTCGGAGTTGCTCGCAATGCGCCCGGAACATTATTCTGTGTTTATTCGATAAATATTCATCCTAGAGCTTTGATACTTGATATTTATTGTTAGAATGCGTTATTATACAATGATCTAATATTTATAATGGTCTGGGAACGCTAGGAAAAAAGTTTACTCTTGGCGGTTGGACTTAGAAAAATTTCGCTCGGTCGGAGTTGCTCGCAATGCGCCCGGAACATTATTCTGAGTTTATTCGATAAATATTCATCCTAAAGCTTTGATACTTGATATTTATTGTTAGAATGCGTTATTATACAATGATCTAATATTTATAATGGTCTGGGAACGCTAGGAAAAAAGTTTACTCTTGGCGGTTGGACTTAGAAAAATTTCGCTCGGTCGGAGTTGCTCGCAATGCGCCCGGAACATTATTCTGAGTTTATTCGATAAATATTCATCCTAAAGCTTTGATACTTGATATTTATTGTTAGAATGCGTTATTATACAATGATCTAATATTTATAATGGTCTGGGAACGCTAGGAAAAAAGTTTACTCTTGGCGGTTGGACTTAGAAAAATTTCGCTCGGTCGGAGTTGCTCGCAATGCGCCCGGAACATTATTCTGTGTTTATTCGATAAATATTCATCCTAGAGCTTTGATACTTGATATTTATTGTTAGAATGCGTTATTATACAATGATCTAATATTTATAATGGTCTGGGAACGCTAGGAAAAAAGTTTACTCTTGGCGGTTGGACTTAGAAAAATTTCGCTCGGTCGGAGTTGCTCGCAATGCGCCCGGAACATTATTCTGTGTTTATTCGATAAATATTCATCCTAGAGCTTTGATACTTGATATTTATTGTTAGAATGCGTTATTATACAATGATCTAATATTTATAATGGTCTGGGAACGCTAGGAAAAAAGTTTACTCTTGGCGGTTGGACTTAGAAAAATTTCGCTCGGTCGGAGTTGCTCGCAATGCGCCCGGAACATTATTCTGAGTTTATTCGATAAATATTCATCCTAAAGCTTTGATACTTGATATTTATTGTTAGAATGCGTTATTATACAATGATCTAATATTTATAATGGTCTGGGAACGCTAGGAAAAAAGTTTACTCTTGGCGGTTGGACTTAGAAAAATTTCGCTCGGTCGGAGTTGCTCGGAATGCGCCCGGAACATTATTCTGAGTTTATTCGATAAGTATTCATCCTAGAGCTTTGATACTTGATATTTATTGTTAGAATGCGTTATTATACAATGATCTAATATTTATAATGGTCTGGGAACGCTAGGAAAAAAGTTTACTCTTGGCGGTTGGACTTAGAAAAATTTCGCTCGGTCGGAGTTGCTCGCAATGCGCCCGGAACATTATTCTGAGTTTATTCGATAAATATTCATCCTAAAGCTTTGATACTTGATATTTATTGTTAGAATGCGTTATTATACAATGATCTAATATTTATAATGGTCTGGGAACGCTAGGAAAAAAGTTTACTCTTGGCGGTTGGACTTAGAAAAATTTCGCTCGGTCGGAGTTGCTCGAAATGCGCCCGGAACATTATTCTGAGTTTATTCGATAAATATTCATCCTAAAGCTTTGATACTTGATATTTATTGTTAGAATGCGTTATTATACAATGATCTAATATTTATAATAGTCTGGGAACGCTAGGAAAAAAGTTTACTCTTGGCGGTTGGACTTAGAAAAATTTCGCACGGTCGGAGTTGCTCGCAATGCGCCCGGAACATTATTCTGTGTTTATTCGATAAATATTCATCCTAGAGCTTTGATACTTGATATTTATTGTTAGAATGCGTTATTATACAATGATCTAATATTTATAATGGTCTGGGAACGCTAGGAAAAAAGTTTACTCTTGGCGGTTGGACTTAGAAAAATTTCGCTCGGTCGGAGTTGCTCGCAATGCGCCCGGAACATTATTCTGAGTTTATTCGATAAATATTCATCCTAAAGCTTTGATACTTGATATTTATTGTTAGAATGCGTTATTATACAATGATCTAATATTTATAATGGTCTGGGAACGCTAGGAAAAAAGTTTACTCTTGGCGGTTGGACTTAGAAAAATTTCGCTCGGTCGGAGTTGCTCGCAATGCGCCCGGAACATTATTCTGAGTTTATTCGATAAATATTCATCCTAAAGCTTTGATACTTGATATTTATTGTTAGAATGCGTTATTATACAATGATCTAATATTTATAATGGTCTGGGAACGCTAGGAAAAAAGTTTACTCTTGGCGGTTGGACTTAGAAAAATTTCGCTCGGTCGGAGTTGCTCGCAATGCGCCCGGAACATTATTCTGTGTTTATTCGATAAATATTCATCCTAGAGCTTTGATACTTGATATTTATTGTTAGAATGCGTTATTATACAATGATCTAATATTTATAATGGTCTGGGAACGCTAGGAAAAAAGTTTACTCTTGGCGGTTGGACTTAGAAAAATTTCGCTCGGTCGGAGTTGCTCGCAATGCGCCCGGAACATTATTCTGTGTTTATTCGATAAATATTCATCCTAGAGCTTTGATACTTGATATTTATTGTTAGAATGCGTTATTATACAATGATCTAATATTTATAATGGTCTGGGAACGCTAGGAAAAAAGTTTACTCTTGGCGGTTGGACTTAGAAAAATTTCGCTCGGTCGGAGTTGCTCGCAATGCGCCCGGAACATTATTCTGAGTTTATTCGATAAATATTCATCCTAAAGCTTTGATACTTGATATTTATTGTTAGAATGCGTTATTATACAATGATCTAATATTTATAATGGTCTGGGAACGCTAGGAAAAAAGTTTACTCTTGGCGGTTGGACTTAGAAAAATTTCGCTCGGTCGGAGTTGCTCGGAATGCGCCCGGAACATTATTCTGAGTTTATTCGATAAGTATTCATCCTAGAGCTTTGATACTTGATATTTATTGTTAGAATGCGTTATTATACAATGATCTAATATTTATAATGGTCTGGGAACGCTAGGAAAAAAGTTTACTCTTGGCGGTTGGACTTAGAAAAATTTCGCTCGGTCGGAGTTGCTCGCAATGCGCCCGGAACATTATTCTGAGTTTATTCGATAAATATTCATCCTAAAGCTTTGATACTTGATATTTATTGTTAGAATGCGTTATTATACAATGATCTAATATTTATAATGGTCTGGGAACGCTAGGAAAAAAGTTTACTCTTGGCGGTTGGACTTAGAAAAATTTCGCTCGGTCGGAGTTGCTCGAAATGCGCCCGGAACATTATTCTGAGTTTATTCGATAAATATTCATCCTAAAGCTTTGATACTTGATATTTATTGTTAGAATGCGTTATTATACAATGATCTAATATTTATAATGGTCTGGGAACGCTAGGAAAAAAGTTTACTCTTGGCGGTTGGACTTAGAAAAATTTCGCTCGGTCGGAGTTGCTCGCAATGCGCCCGGAACATTATTCTGAGTTTATTCGATAAATATTCATCCTAAAGCTTTGATACTTGATATTTATTGTTAGAATGCGTTATTATACAATGATCTAATATTTATAATGGTCTGGGAACGCTAGGAAAAAAGTTTACTCTTGGCGGTTGGACTTGGAAAAATTTCGCTTCGGTCGGAGTTGCTCGTAATGCGCCTGGAACATTATTCTGAGTTTATTCGATAAATATTCATCCTAGAGCTTTGATACTTGATATTTATTGTTAGAATGCGTTATTATACAATGATCTAATATTTATAATGGTCTGGGAACGCTAGGAAAAAAGTTTACTCTTGGCGGTTGGACTTAGAAAAATTTCACTTCGGTCGGAGTTGCACGCAATGCGCCCGGAACATTATTCTGAGTTTATTCGATAAATATTCATCCTAGAGCTTTGATACTTGATATTTATTGTTAGAATGCTTTATTATACAATGATCTAATATTTATAATGGTCTAGATACGATAGAAAGATAAGTTTACTCTTGGCGGTTGGACTTGAAAAATGTTCAAAGTACCGAGATAGTATATGAAAAGTTGAATATTTTGTGTTAAATATCCTGGAAATATAAATATTTATTGTGTTGTACAAAAAAATTTTTCATGCAAAAATTTTTCTAAGTCCCAACAGCCCCGCCGGACGGGCTGTTGCCGCGGCGGTTTGCACCCATAAGCGCGCGTGCTATTCACCGCGCGGCGCCGGCGTCCTTGCCGGCCGTTCGGTATCCTTAAGAGACTCGACGGTTCGGCGAGTCGGGCGGTTCAGCGCGCGCTTGGGGCTATTCTACGATCTCGGTCGAGAAGCAGTTCACGGCGCCTCGAGACTTCGGTCTCGACTGTTTCGTTCCGTACTTCGTTTAGAACTTTTCTCTACACAGCATTGCCACGGGTCGGTGTCTAAGACCGAATGGCCCTTATGTGGCGAGCCTCCCATCGAGGAGGTTGGTGACTTGTATGCACTGATGTGTATACTCGTACTAACTGAGCATCAACTCTTCTATCCGAGCTAAAAGTTTGAGATAGTTATGGAAAGATGTTTGAGAGAAACTAAAACTAGAAAGAAGTCAAACTTCTTGTTTGCAGAGAAACGAAAAGTAAATAAAATGAGGTTGGCTTTCGGAGGGGCATTGTTACACCCAGAGCCCAGCATGCGTCCTGTCCGCGCTTCCTCGGCACTTGTGTCGATTGTCCAGCGCCCGTGGTTACGTGCTACGTGGGATACTCGTGCTACCAGATGTTAGCTCAACCTGAGAACGCAAGGAAATATAAGAATTTGTTCTCGAGAGAAACCCAAAAGGGAAATATTAAACATGAATTTTATGCACTACACGTAATGATTTGTGATGTTATGAGAAAAATATAAACCGAGAACGCAGGAATATCTGGCAAATGAATTTGTTCGAGGTTAAGAAAGAAAGGAAAAGAAGGAAGGTGGCAATATGATATAAACTCGTTCGAAAGGTTCTCTGAGAATTCGAACGAGTAAAAATGAATTTATACAAAACTTAAGAGAGAAGAGAGATTGAGGGAGGAATATGATATAAACTCGTTCGAAAGGTTCTCTGAGAATTCGAACGAGTAAAAATGAATTTATACAAAACTATAAGAGAGAAGAGATTGAGGGAGGAATATGATATAAACTCGTTCGAAAGGTTCTCTGAGAATTCGAACGAGTAAAAATGAATTTATACAAAACTATAAGAGAGAAGAGATTGAGGGAGGAATATGATATAAACTCGTTCGAAAGGTTCTCTGAGAATTCGAACGAGTA
>NW_027469818.1:0-62294 GCF_051020765.1 Lasioglossum baleicum | reverse complement strand
CGACCAGGCAAGCACGATAACAATTTATTCGAGCCTATGTCAGATTCGACGATTCTTCGTTTCACAAATGAATTTCTGTACGGAATCGCTGTTTAGCGATCTAGATCAGTGCATTTGTATTCAAATATGCGAAATTGGCACGGAAACTCCGATTCGGCAAGCACGACCACGATTTATTCGAGATTATGTCAGATTCGACGATTCTTCGTTTCAGAAGTGTATTTCTGTGCGGAATCGCTGTTTCGCGCGCTAGATCAGTGCATTTGCAGGCAAGTATGCCAAATTGGAATAGAAACTCCGACACGGCAAGCACGATCACGATTTATTCGACGTTATGTCAGATTCGACGATTCTTCGTTTCAGAAGTGTATTTCTGTGCGGAATCGCTGTTTCGCGTGTTAGATCAGTGCATTTGCATGCAAACATTCCAAATTGGCACAGAAACTCCGATCCGCACAAACACGATCACAATTTATTCGAGCCTATGTCAGTTTCGAGATTCTTCGTTTCAGAAGTGTATTTCTGTGCGGAATCGCTGTTTCGCGTGCTAGATCAGTGCATTTGCATGCAAATATGCGAAATTGGACAGAAACTCCGACCAGGCAAGCACGATCACAATTTATTCGAGCCTATGTCAGATTCGACGATTCTTCGTTTCAGAAGTGTATTTCTGTGCGGAATCGCTGTTTCGCGTGTTAGATCAGTGCATTTGCATGCAAACATTCCAAATTGGCACAGAAACTCCGATCCGCACAAACACGATCACGATTTATTCGAGCTTATGTCAGATTCGACGATTCTTCGTTTCAGAAGTGTATTTCTGTGCGGAATCGCTGTTTCGCGCGCTAGATCAGTGCATTTGCATGCAAGTATGACAAATTGGAATAGAAACTCCGACCGGCAATCACGATCACGATTTATTCGAGCTTATGTCAGATTCGACGATTCTTCGTTTCAGAAGTGTATTTCTGTGCGGAATCGCTGTTTCGCGCGCTAGATCAGTGCATTTGCAGGCAAGTATGCCAAATTGGAATAGAAACTCCGACACGGCAAGCACGATCACGATTTATTCGACGTTATGTCAGATTCGACGATTCTTCGTTTCAGAAGTGTATTTCTGTGCGGAATCGCTGTTTCGCGTGCTAGATCAGTGCATTTGTATGCAGATATGCGAAATTGGCACGGAATCTCCGATTTGGCAAGCACGATCACGATTTATTCGAGCTTATGTCAGATTCGACGATTCTTCGTTTCAGAAGTGTATTTCTGTGCGGAATCGCTGTTTCGCGTGCTATATCAGTGCATTTGCATGCAAGTATGCGAAATTGGAATTGAAACTCCGACCCGGCAAGCACGATCACAATTTATTCGAGCCTATGTCAGATTCGACGATTATTCGTTTCACAAATGAATTTCTGTACGGAATCGCTGTTTAGCGATCTAGATCAGTGCATTTGTATTCAAATATGCGAAATTGGCACGGAAACTCCGATTCGGCAAGCACGACCACGATTTATTCGAGATTATGTCAGATTCGACGATTCTTCGTTTCAGAAGTGTATTTCTGTGCGGAATCGCTGTTTCGCGCGCTAGATCAGTGCATTTGCAGGCAAGTATGCCAAATTGGAATAGAAACTCCGACCGGCAATCACGATCACGATTTATTCGAGCTTATGTCAGATTCGACGATTCTTCGTTTCAGAAGTGTATTTCTGTGCGGAATCGCTGTTTCGCGCGCTAGATCAGTGCATTTGCAGGCAAGTATGCCAAATTGGAATAGAAACTCCGACACGGCAAGCACGATCACGATTTATTCGACGTTATGTCAGATTCGACGATTCTTCGTTTCAGAAGTGTATTTCTGTGCGGAATCGCTGTTTCGCGTGCTAGATCAGTGCATTTGTATGCAGATATGCGAAATTGGCACGGAAACTCCGATTTGGCAAGCACGATCACGATTTATTCGAGCTTATGTCAGATTCGACGATTCTTCGTTTCAGAAGTGTATTTCTGTGCGGAATCGCTGTTTCGCGTGTTAGATCAGTGCATTTGCATGCAAACATTCCAAATTGGCACAGAAACTCCGATCCGCACAAACACGATCACGATTTATTCGAGCTTATGTCAGATTCGACGATTCTTCGTTTCAGAAGTGTATTTCTGTGCGGAATCGCTGTTTCGCGCGCTAGATCAGTGCATTTGCATGCAAGTATGCGAAATTGGAATTGAAACTCCGACCCGGCAAGCACGATCACGATTTATTCGACGTTATGTCAGATTCGACGATTCTTCGTTTCAGAAGTGTATTTCTGTGCGGAATCGCTGTTTCGCGTGTTAGATCAGTGCATTTGCATGCAAACATTCCAAATTGGCACAAAAACTCCGATCCGCACAAACACGATCACGGTTTATTCGAGCTTATGTCAGATTCGACGATTCTTCGTTTCAGAAGTGTATTTCTGTGCGGAATCGCTGTTTCGCGCGCTAGATCAGTGCATTTGCAGGCAAGTATGCCAAATTGCAATAGAAACTCCGACACGGCAAGCACGATCACGATTTATTCGACGTTATGTCAGATTCGACGATTCTTCGTTTCAGAAGTGTATTTCTGTGCGGAATCGCTGTTTCGCGTGCTAGATCAGTGCATTTGCATGCAAATATGCGAAATTGGCACGAAAACTCCGATTCGGCAAGCACGATCACGATTTATTCGAGCTTATGTCAGATTCGACAATTATTCGTTTCACAAATGAATTTCTGTGCGGAATCGCTGTTTCCCGTAGTAGATCAGTGCATTTGCAAGCAAGTATGCCAAATGGGAATAGAAACTCCGACCCGGCAAGCACGATCACGATTTATTCGAGCTTTTGTCAGATTCGACGATTCTTTGTTTCAGAAGTGTATTTCTGTGCGGAATCGCTGTTTCGCGTGCTAGATCAGTGCATTTTTATGCAGATATGCGAAATTGGCACGGAAACTCCGATTCGGCAAGCACGATCACGATTTATTCGAGCTTATGTCAGATTCGACGATTCTTCGTTTCAGAAGTGTATTTCTGTGCGGAATCGCTGTTTCGCGTGCTAGATCAGTGCATTTGCATGCAAATATGCGAAATTGGACAGAAACTCCGACCAGGCAAGCACGATAACAATTTATTCGAGCCTATGTCAGATTCGACGATTCTTCGTTTCCGAAGTGTATTTCTGTGCGGAATCGCTGTATCGCGTGTTAGATCAGTGCATTTGCATGCAAATATGCGAAATTGGACAGAAACTCCGACCAGGCAAGCACGATCACGATTTATTCGAGCTTATGTCAGATTCGACGATTCTTCGTTTCAGAAGTGTATTTCTGTGCGGAATCGCTGTTTCGCGCGCTAGATCAGTGCATTTGCATGCAAGTATGCGAAATTGGAATTGAAACTCCGACCCGGCAAGCACGATCACGATTTATTCGACGTTATGTCAGATTCGACGATTCTTCGTTTCAGAAGTGTATTTCTGTGCGGAATCGCTGTTTCGCGTGCTATATCAGTGCATTTGCAGGCAAGTATGCCAAATTGGAATAGAAACTCCGACACGGCAAGCACGATCACGATTTATTCGACGTTATGTCAGATTCGACGATTCTTCGTTTCAGAAGTGTATTTCTGTGCGGAATCGCTGTTTCGCGTGCTAGATCAGTGCATTTGCATGGAAATATGCGAAATTGAACAGAAACTCCGACCAGGCAAGCACGATCACAATTTATTCGAGCCTATGTCAGATTCGACGATTCTTCGATTCAGAAGTGTATTTCTGTGCGGAATCGCTGTTTCGCGTGTTAGATCAGTGCATTTGCATGCAAATATGCGAAATTGGACAGAAACTCCGACCAGGCAAGCACGATCACGATTTATTCGAGCTTATGTCAGATTCGACGATTCTTCGTTTCAGAAGTGTATTTCTGTGCGGAATCGCTGTTTCGCGTGTTAGATCAGTGCATTTGCATGCAAACATTCCAAATTGGCACAGAAACTCCGATCCGCACAAACACGATCACGATTTATTCGAGCTTATGTCAGATTCGACGATTCTTCGTTTCAGAAGTGTATTTCTGTGCGGAATCGCTGTTTCGCGCGCTAGATCAGTGCATTTGCATGCAAGTATGCGAAATTGGAATTGAAACTCCGACCCGCAAGCACGATCACGATTTATTCGACGTTATGTCAGATTCGACGATTCTTCGTTTCAGAAGTGTATTTCTGTGCGGAATCGCTGTTTCGCGTGCTATATCAGTGCATTTGCAGGCAAGTATGCCAAATTGGAATAGAAACTCCGACACGGCAAGCACGATCACGATTTATTCGACGTTATGTCAGATTCGACGATTCTTCGTTTCAGAAGTGTATTTCTGTCCGGAATCGCTGTTTCGCGCGCTAGATCAGTGCATTTGCATGCAAGTATGCGAAATTGGAATTGAAACTCCGACCCGGCAAGCACGATCACGATTTATTCGACGTTATGTCAGATTCGACGATTCTTCGTTTCAGAAGTGTATTTCTGTGCGGAATCGCTGTTTCGCGTGCTATATCAGTGCATTTGCAGGCAAGTATGCCAAATTGGAATAGAAACTCCGACACGGCAAGCACGATCACGATTTATTCGACGTTATGTCAGATTCGACGATTCTTCGTTTCAGAAATGTATTTCTGTGCGGAATCGCTGTTTCGCGTGCTAGATCAGTGCATTTGCATGCAAATATGCGAAATTGGACAGAAACTCCGACCAGGCAAGCACGATCACAATTTATTCGAGCCTATGTCAGATTCGACGATTCTTCGTTTCAGAAGTGTATTTCTGTGCGGAATCGCTGTTTCGCGTGTTAGATCAGTGCATTTGCATGCAAACATTCCAAATTGGCACAGAAACTCCGATCCGCACAAACACGATCACGATTTATTCGAGCTTATGTCAGATTCGACGATTCTTCGTTTCAGAAGTGTATTTCTGTGCGGAATCGATGTTTCGCGCGCTAGATCAGTGCATTTGCATGCAAGTATGACAAATTGGATAGAAACTCCGACCGGCAATCACGATCACGATTTATTCGAGCTTATGTCAGATTCGACGATTCTTCGTTTCAGAAGTGTATTTCTGTGCGGAATCGCTGTTTCGCGCGCTAGATCAGTGCATTTGCAGGCAAGTATGCCAAATTGGAATGGAAACTCCGACACGGCAAGCACGATCACGATTTATTCGACGTTATGTCAGATTCGACGATTCTTCGTTTCAGAAGTGTATTTCTGTGCGGAATAGGTGTTTCGCGTGCCAGATCAGTGCATTTGCATGCAAATATGCGAAATTGGACAGAAACTCCGACCAGGCAAGCACGATCACAATTTATTCGAGCCTATGTCAGATTCGACGATTCTTCGTTTCAGAAGTGTATTTCAGTGCGGAATCGCTGTTTCGCGTGCTAGATCAGTGCATTTGCATGCAAATATGCGAAATTGGCACGAAAACTCCGATTCGGCAAGCACGACCACGATTTTATTCGAGCTTATGTCAGATTCGACGATTCTTCGTTTCAGAAGTGTATTTCTGTGCGGAATCGCTGTTTCGCGTGCTAGATCAGTGCATTTGCATGCAAATATGCGAAATTGGACAGAAACTCCGACCAGGCAAGCACGATAACAATTTATTCGAGCCTATGTCAGATTCGACGATTCTTCGTTTCAGAAGTGTATTTCTGTGCGGAATCGCTGTTTCGCGTGTTAGATCAGTGCATTTGCATGCAAACATTCCAAATTGGCACAGAAACTCCGATCCGCACAAACACGATCACGATTTATTCGAGCTTATGTCAGATTCGACGATTCTTCGTTTCAGAAGTGTATTTCTGTGCGGAATCGCTGTTTCGCGTGCTATATCAGTGCATTTGCATGCAAGTATGCGAAATTGGAATTGAAACTCCGACCCGGCAAGCACGATCACAATTTATTCGAGCCTATGTCAGATTCGACGATTATTCGTTTCACAAATGAATTTCTGTACGGAATCGCTGTTTAGCGATCTAGATCAGTGCATTTGTATTCAAATATGCGAAATTGGCACGGAAACTCCGATTCGGCAAGCACGACCACGATTTATTCGAGATTATGTCAGATTCGACGATTCTTCGTTTCAGAAGTGTATTTCTGTGCGGAATCGCTGTTTCGCGCGCTAGATCAGTGCATTTGCAGGCAAGTATGCCAAATTGGAATAGAAACTCCGACACGGCAAGCACGATCACGATTTATTCGACGTTATGTCAGATTCGACGATTCTTCGTTTCAGAAGTGTATTTCTGTGCGGAATCGCTGTTTCGCGTGTTAGATCAGTGCATTTGCATGCAAACATTCCAAATTGGCACAGAAACTCCGATCCGCACAAACACGATCACAATTTATTCGAGCCTATGTCAGTTTCGAGATTCTTCGTTTCAGAAGTGTATTTCTGTGCGGAATCGCTGTTTCGCGTGCTAGATCAGTGCATTTGCATGCAAATATGCGAAATTGGACAGAACTCCGACCAGGCAAGCACGATCACAATTTATTCGAGCCTATGTCAGATTCGACGATTCTTCGTTTCAGAAGTGTATTTCTGTGCGGAATCGCTGTTTCGCGTGTTAGATCAGTGCATTTGCATGCAAACATTCCAAATTGGCACAGAAACTCCGATCCGCACAAACACGATCACGATTTATTCGAGCTTATGTCAGATTCGACGATTCTTCGTTTCAGAAGTGTATTTCTGTGCGGAGTCGCTGTTTCGCGCGCTAGATCAGTGCATTTGCATGCAAGTATGACAAATTGGAATAGAAACTCCGACCGGCAATCACGATCACGATTTATTCGAGCCTATGTCAGATTCGACGATTATTCGTTTCACAAATGAATTTCTGTACGGAATCGCTGTTTAGCGATCTAGATCAGTGCATTTGTATTCAAATATGCGAAATTGGCACGGAAACTCCGATTCGGCAAGCACGACCACGATTTATTCGAGATTATGTCAGATTCGACGATTCTTCGTTTCAGAAGTGTATTTCTGTGCGGAATCGCTGTTTCGCGCGCTAGATCAGTGCATTTGCAGGCAAGTATGCCAAATTGGCACAGAAACTCCGATCCGCACAAACACGATCACGATTTATTCGAGCTTATGTCAGATTCGACGATTCTTCGTTTCAGAAGTGTATTTCTGTGCGGAATCGCTGTTTCGCGTGCTAGATCAGTGCATTTGCATGCAAATATGCGAAATTGGACAGAAACTCCGACCAGGCAAGCACGATAACAATTTATTCGAGCCTATGTCAGATTCGACGATTCTTCGTTTCAGAAGTGTATTTCTGTGCGGAATCGCTGTTTCGCGTGTTAGATCAGTGCATTTGCATGCAAACATTCCAAATTGGCACAGAAACTCCGATCCGCACAAACACGATCACGATTTATTCGAGCTTATGTCAGATTCGACGATTCTTCGTTTCAGAAGTGTATTTCTGTGCGGAATCGCTGTTTCGCGTGCTATATCAGTGCATTTGCATGCAAGTATGCGAAATTGGAATTGAAACTCCGACCCGGCAAGCACGATCACAATTTATTCGAGCCTATGTCAGATTCGACGATTATTCGTTTCACAAATGAATTTCTGTACGGAATCGCTGTTTAGCGATCTAGATCAGTGCATTTGTATTCAAATATGCGAAATTGGCACGGAAACTCCGATTCGGCAAGCACGACCACGATTTATTCGAGATTATGTCAGATTCGACGATTCTTCGTTTCAGAAGTGTATTTCTGTGCGGAATCGCTGTTTCGCGCGCTAGATCAGTGCATTTGCAGGCAAGTATGCCAAATTGGAATAGAAACTCCGACACGGCAAGCACGATCACGATTTATTCGACGTTATGTCAGATTCGACGATTCTTCGTTTCAGAAGTGTATTTCTGTGCGGAATCGCTGTTTCGCGTGTTAGATCAGTGCATTTGCATGCAAACATTCCAAATTGGCACAGAAACTCCGATCCGCACAAACACGATCACAATTTATTCGAGCCTATGTCAGTTTCGAGATTCTTCGTTTCAGAAGTGTATTTCTGTGCGGAATCGCTGTTTCGCGTGCTAGATCAGTGCATTTGCATGCAAATATGCGAAATTGGACAGAAACTCCGACCAGGCAAGCACGATCACAATTTATTCGAGCCTATGTCAGATTCGACGATTCTTCGTTTCAGAAGTGTATTTCTGTGCGGAATCGCTGTTTCGCGTGTTAGATCAGTGCATTTGCATGCAAACATTCCAAATTGGCACAGAAACTCCGATCCGCACAAACACGATCACGATTTATTCGAGCTTATGTCAGATTCGACGATTCTTCGTTTCAGAAGTGTATTTCTGTGCGGAGTCGCTGTTTCGCGCGCTAGATCAGTGCATTTGCATGCAAGTATGACAAATTGGAATAGAAACTCCGACCGGCAATCACGATCACGATTTATTCGAGCTTATGTCAGATTCGACGATTCTTCGTTTCAGAAGTGTATTTCTGTGCGGAATCGCTGTTTCGCGCGCTAGATCAGTGCATTTGCAGGCAAGTATGCCAAATTGGAATAGAAACTCCGACACGGCAAGCACGATCACGATTTATTCGACGTTATGTCAGATTCGACGATTCTTCGTTTCAGAAGTGTATTTCTGTGCGGAATCGCTGTTTCGCGTGCTAGATCAGTGCATTTGTATGCAGATATGCGAAATTGGCACGGAAACTCCGATTTGGCAAGCACGATCACGATTTATTCGAGCTTATGTCAGATTCGACGATTCTTCGTTTCAGAAGTGTATTTCTGTGCGGAATCGCTGTTTCGCGTGCTATATCAGTGCATTTGCATGCAAGTATGCGAAATTGGAATTGAAACTCCGACCCGGCAAGCACGATCACAATTTATTCGAGCCTATGTCAGATTCGACGATTATTCGTTTCACAAATGAATTTCTGTACGGAATCGCTGTTTAGCGATCTAGATCAGTGCATTTGTATTCAAATATGCGAAATTGGCACGGAAACTCCGATTCGGCAAGCACGACCACGATTTATTCGAGATTATGTCAGATTCGACGATTCTTCGTTTCAGAAGTGTATTTCTGTGCGGAATCGCTGTTTCGCGCGCTAGATCAGTGCATTTGCAGGCAAGTATGCCAAATTGGAATAGAAACTCCGACACGGCAAGCACGATCACGATTTATTCGACGTTATGTCAGATTCGACGATTCTTCGTTTCAGAAGTGTATTTCTGTGCGGAATCGCTGTTTCGCGTGTTAGATCAGTGCATTTGCATGCAAACATTCCAAATTGGCACAGAAACTCCGATCCGCACAAACACGATCACAATTTATTCGAGCCTATGTCAGTTTCGAGATTCTTCGTTTCAGAAGTGTATTTCTGTGCGGAATCGCTGTTTCGCGTGCTAGATCAGTGCATTTGCATGCAAATATGCGAAATTGGACAGAAACTCCGACCAGGCAAGCACGATCACAATTTATTCGAGCCTATGTCAGATTCGACGATTCTTCGTTTCAGAAGTGTATTTCTGTGCGGAATCGCTGTTTCGCGTGTTAGATCAGTGCATTTGCATGCAAACATTCCAAATTGGCACAGAAACTCCGATCCGCACAAACACGATCACGATTTATTCGAGCTTATGTCAGATTCGACGATTCTTCGTTTCAGAAGTGTATTTCTGTGCGGAGTCGCTGTTTCGCGCGCTAGATCAGTGCATTTGCATGCAAGTATGACAAATTGGAATAGAAACTCCGACCGGCAATCACGATCACGATTTATTCGAGCTTATGTCAGATTCGACGATTCTTCGTTTCAGAAGTGTATTTCTGTGCGGAATCGCTGTTTCGCGCGCTAGATCAGTGCATTTGCAGGCAAGTATGCCAAATTGGAATAGAAACTCCGACACGGCAAGCACGATCACGATTTATTCGACGTTATGTCAGATTCGACGATTCTTCGTTTCAGAAGTGTATTTCTGTGCGGAATCGCTGTTTCGCGTGCTAGATCAGTGCATTTGTATGCAGATATGCGAAATTGGCACGGAAACTCCGATTTGGCAAGCACGATCACGATTTATTCGAGCTTATGTCAGATTCGACGATTCTTCGTTTCAGAAGTGTATTTCTGTGCGGAATCGCTGTTTCGCGTGCTATATCAGTGCATTTGCATGCAAGTATGCGAAATTGGAATTGAAACTCCGACCCGGCAAGCACGATCACAATTTATTCGAGCCTATGTCAGATTCGACGATTATTCGTTTCACAAATGAATTTCTGTACGGAATCGCTGTTTAGCGATCTAGATCAGTGCATTTGTATTCAAATATGCGAATTGGCACGGAAACTCCGATTCGGCAAGCACGACCACGATTTATTCGAGATTATGTCAGATTCGACGATTCTTCGTTTCAGAAGTGTATTTCTGTGCGGAATCGCTGTTTCGCGCGCTAGATCAGTGCATTTGCAGGCAAGTATGCCAAATTGGAATAGAAACTCCGACCGGCAATCACGATCACGATTTATTCGAGCTTATGTCAGATTCGACGATTCTTCGTTTCAGAAGTGTATTCTGTGCGGAATCGCTGTTTCGCGCGCTAGATCAGTGCATTTGCAGGCAAGTATGCCAAATTGGAATAGAAACTCCGACACGGCAAGCACGATCACGATTTATTCGACGTTATGTCAGATTCGACGATTCTTCGTTTCAGAAGTGTATTTCTGTGCGGAATCGCTGTTTCGCGTGCTAGATCAGTGCATTTGTATGCAGATATGCGAAATTGGCACGGAAACTCCGATTTGGCAAGCACGATCACGATTTATTCGAGCTTATGTCAGATTCGACGATTCTTCGTTTCAGAAGTGTATTTCTGTGCGGAATCGCTGTTTCGCGTGTTAGATCAGTGCATTTGCATGCAAACATTCCAAATTGGCACAGAAACTCCGATCCGCACAAACACGATCACGATTTATTCGAGCTTATGTCAGATTCGACGATTCTTCGTTTCAGAAGTGTATTTCTGTGCGGAATCGCTGTTTCGCGCGCTAGATCAGTGCATTTGCATGCAAGTATGCGAAATTGGAATTGAAACTCCGACCCGGCAAGCACGATCACGATTTATTCGACGTTATGTCAGATTCGACGATTCTTCGTTTCAGAAGTGTATTTCTGTGCGGAATCGCTGTTTCGCGTGTTAGATCAGTGCATTTGCATGCAAACATTCCAAATTGGCACAAAAACTCCGATCCGCACAAACACGATCACGGTTTATTCGAGCTTATGTCAGATTCGACGATTCTTCGTTTCAGAAGTGTATTTCTGTGCGGAATCGCTGTTTCGCGCGCTAGATCAGTGCATTTGCAGGCAAGTATGCCAAATTGCAATAGAAACTCCGACACGGCAAGCACGATCACGATTTATTCGACGTTATGTCAGATTCGACGATTCTTCGTTTCAGAAGTGTATTTCTGTGCGGAATCGCTGTTTCGCGTGCTAGATCAGTGCATTTGCATGCAAATATGCGAAATTGGCACGAAAACTCCGATTCGGCAAGCACGATCACGATTTATTCGAGCTTATGTCAGATTCGACAATTATTCGTTTCACAAATGAATTTCTGTGCGGAATCGCTGTTTCCCGTAGTAGATCAGTGCATTTGCAAGCAAGTATGCCAAATGGGAATAGAAACTCCGACCCGGCAAGCACGATCACGATTTATTCGAGCTTTTGTCAGATTCGACGATTCTTTGTTTCAGAAGTGTATTTCTGTGCGGAATCGCTGTTTCGCGTGCTAGATCAGTGCATTTTTATGCAGATATGCGAAATTGGCACGGAAACTCCGATTCGGCAAGCACGATCACGATTTATTCGAGCTTATGTCAGATTCGACGATTCTTCGTTTCAGAAGTGTATTTCTGTGCGGAATCGCTGTTTCGCGTGCTAGATCAGTGCATTTGCATGCAAATATGCGAAATTGGACAGAAACTCCGACCAGGCAAGCACGATAACAATTTATTCGAGCCTATGTCAGATTCGACGATTCTTCGTTTCCGAAGTGTATTTCTGTGCGGAATCGCTGTATCGCGTGTTAGATCAGTGCATTTGCATGCAAATATGCGAAATTGGACAGAAACTCCGACCAGGCAAGCACGATCACGATTTATTCGAGCTTATGTCAGATTCGACGATTCTTCGTTTCAGAAGTGTATTTCTGTGCGGAATCGCTGTTTCGCGCGCTAGATCAGTGCATTTGCATGCAAGTATGCGAAATTGAATTGAAACTCCGACCCGGCAAGCACGATCACGATTTATTCGACGTTATGTCAGATTCGACGATTCTTCGTTTCAGAAGTGTATTTCTGTGCGGAATCGCTGTTTCGCGTGCTATATCAGTGCATTTGCAGGCAAGTATGCCAAATTGGAATAGAAACTCCGACACGGCAAGCACGATCACGATTTATTCGACGTTATGTCAGATTCGACGATTCTTCGTTTCAGAAGTGTATTTCTGTGCGGAATCGCTGTTTCGCGTGCTAGATCAGTGCATTTGCATGGAAATATGCGAAATTGGACAGAAACTCCGACCAGGCAAGCACGATCACAATTTATTCGAGCCTATGTCAGATTCGACGATTCTTCGTTTCAGAAGTGTATTTCTGTGCGGAATCGCTGTTTCGCGTGTTAGATCAGTGCATTTGCATGCAAATATGCGAAATTGGACAGAAACTCCGACCAGGCAAGCACGATCACGATTTATTCGAGCTTATGTCAGATTCGACGATTCTTCGTTTCAGAAGTGTATTTCTGTGCGGAATCGCTGTTTCGCGTGTTAGATCAGTGCATTTGCATGCAAACATTCCAAATTGGCACAGAAACTCCGATCCGCACAAACACGATCACGATTTATTCGAGCTTATGTCAGATTCGACGATTCTTCGTTTCAGAAGTGTATTTCTGTGCGGAATCGCTGTTTCGCGCGCTAGATCAGTGCATTTGCATGCAAGTATGCGAAATTGGAATTGAAACTCCGACCCGGCAAGCACGATCACGATTTATTCGACGTTATGTCAGATTCGACGATTCTTCGTTTCAGAAGTGTATTTCTGTGCGGAATCGCTGTTTCGCGTGCTATATCAGTGCATTTGCAGGCAAGTATGCCAAATTGGAATAGAAACTCCGACACGGCAAGCACGATCACGATTTATTCGACGTTATGTCAGATTCGACGATTCTTCGTTTCAGAAGTGTATTTCTGTCCGGAATCGCTGTTTCGCGCGCTAGATCAGTGCATTTGCATGCAAGTATGCGAAATTGGAATTGAAACTCCGACCCGGCAAGCACGATCACGATTTATTCGACGTTATGTCAGATTCGACGATTCTTCGTTTCAGAAGTGTATTTCTGTGCGGAATCGCTGTTTCGCGTGCTATATCAGTGCATTTGCAGGCAAGTATGCCAAATTGGAATAGAAACTCCGACACGGCAAGCACGATCACGATTTATTCGACGTTATGTCAGATTCGACGATTCTTCGTTTCAGAAATGTATTTCTGTGCGGAATCGCTGTTTCGCGTGCTAGATCAGTGCATTTGCATGCAAATATGCGAAATTGGACAGAAACTCCGACCAGGCAAGCACGATCACAATTTATTCGAGCCTATGTCAGATTCGACGATTCTTCGTTTCAGAAGTGTATTTCTGTGCGGAATCGCTGTTTCGCGTGTTAGATCAGTGCATTTGCATGCAAACATTCCAAATTGGCACAGAAACTCCGATCCGCACAAACACGATCACGATTTATTCGAGCTTATGTCAGATTCGACGATTCTTCGTTTCAGAAGTGTATTTCTGTGCGGAATCGATGTTTCGCGCGCTAGATCAGTGCATTTGCATGCAAGTATGACAAATTGGAATAGAAACTCCGACCGGCAATCACGATCACGATTTATTCGAGCTTATGTCAGATTCGACGATTCTTCGTTTCAGAAGTGTATTTCTGTGCGGAATCGCTGTTTCGCGCGCTAGATCAGTGCATTTGCAGGCAAGTATGCCAAATTGGAATGGAAACTCCGACACGGCAAGCACGATCACGATTTATTCGACGTTATGTCAGATTCGACGATTCTTCGTTTCAGAAGTGTATTTCTGTGCGGAATAGGTGTTTCGCGTGCCAGATCAGTGCATTTGCATGCAAATATGCGAAATTGGACAGAAACTCCGACCAGGCAAGCACAATCACAATTTATTCGAGCCTATGTCAGATTCGACGATTCTTCGTTTCAGAAGTGTATTTCAGTGCGGAATCGCTGTTTCGCGTGCTAGATCAGTGCATTTGCATGCAAATATGCGAAATTGGCACGAAAACTCCGATTCGGCAAGCACGATCACGATTTATTCGAGCTTATGTCAGATTCGACAATTATTCGTTTCACAAATGAATTTCTGTGCGGAATCGCTGTTTCGCGTAGTAGATCAGTGCATTTGCAAGCAAGTATGCCAAATTGGAATAGAAACTCCGACCCGGCAAGCACGATCACGATTTATTCGAGCTTATGTCAGATTCGACGATTCTTTGTTTCAGAAGTGTATTTCTGTGCGGAATCGCTGTTTCGCGTGCTATATCAGTGCATTTGCATGCAAGTATGCGAAATTGGAATTGAAACTCCGACCCGGCAAGCACGATCACAATTTATTCGAGCCTATGTCAGATTCGACGATTATTCGTTTCACAAATGAATTTCTGTACGGAATCGCTGTTTAGCGATCTAGATCAGTGCATTTGTATTCAAATATGCGAAATTGGCACGGAAACTCCGATTCGGCAAGCACGACCACGATTTATTCGAGATTATGTCAGATTCGACGATTCTTCGTTTCAGAAGTGTATTTCTGTGCGGAATCGCTGTTTCGCGCGCTAGATCAGTGCATTTGCAGGCAAGTATGCCAAATTGGCACAGAAACTCCGATCCGCACAAACACGATCACGATTTATTCGAGCTTATGTCAGATTCGACGATTCTTCGTTTCAGAAGTGTATTTCTGTGCGGAATCGCTGTTTCGCGTGCTAGATCAGTGCATTTGCATGCAAATATGCGAAATTGGACAGAAACTCCGACCAGGCAAGCACGATAACAATTTATTCGAGCCTATGTCAGATTCGACGATTCTTCGTTTCAGAAGTGTATTTCTGTGCGGAATCGCTGTTTCGCGTGTTAGATCAGTGCATTTGCATGCAAATATGCGAAATTGGACAGAAACTCCGACCAGGCAAGCACGATAACAATTTATTCGAGCCTATGTCAGATTCGACGATTCTTCGTTTCAGAAGTGTATTTCTGTGCGGAATCGCTGTTTCGCGTGCTATATCAGTGCATTTGCAGGCAAGTATGCCAAATTGGAATAGAAACTCCGACACGGCAAGCACGATCACGATTTATTCGACGTTATGTCAGATTCGACGATTCTTCGTTTCAGAAGTGTATTTCTGTCCGGAATCGCTGTTTCGCGCGCTAGATCAGTGCATTTGCATGCAAGTATGCGAAATTGGAATTGAAACTCCGACCCGGCAAGCACGATCACGATTTATTCGACGTTATGTCAGATTCGACGATTCTTCGTTTCAGAAGTGTATTTCTGTGCGGAATCGCTGTTTCGCGTGCTATATCAGTGCATTTGCAGGCAAGTATGCCAAATTGGAATAGAAACTCCGACACGGCAAGCACGATCACGATTTATTCGACGTTATGTCAGATTCGACGATTCTTCGTTTCAGAAATGTATTTCTGTGCGGAATCGCTGTTTCGCGTGCTAGATCAGTGCATTTGCATGCAAATATGCGAAATTGGACAGAAACTCCGACCAGGCAAGCACGATCACAATTTATTCGAGCCTATGTCAGATTCGACGATTCTTCGTTTCAGAAGTGTATTTCTGTGCGGAATCGCTGTTTCGCGTGTTAGATCAGTGCATTTGCATGCAAACATTCCAAATTGGCACAGAAACTCCGATCCGCACAAACACGATCACGATTTATTCGAGCTTATGTCAGATTCGACGATTCTTCGTTTCAGAAGTGTATTTCTGTGCGGAATCGATGTTTCGCGCGCTAGATCAGTGCATTTGCATGCAAGTATGACAAATTGGAATAGAAACTCCGACCGGCAATCACGATCACGATTTATTCGAGCTTATGTCAGATTCGACGATTCTTCGTTTCAGAAGTGTATTTCTGTGCGGAATCGCTGTTTCGCGCGCTAGATCAGTGCATTTGCAGGCAAGTATGCCAAATTGGAATGGAAACTCCGACACGGCAAGCACGATCACGATTTATTCGACGTTATGTCAGATTCGACGATTCTTCGTTTCAGAAGTGTATTTCTGTGCGGAATAGGTGTTTCGCGTGCCAGATCAGTGCATTTGCATGCAAATATGCGAAATTGGACAGAAACTCCGACCAGGCAAGCACGATCACAATTTATTCGAGCCTATGTCAGATTCGACGATTCTTCGTTTCAGAAGTGTATTTCAGTGCGGAATCGCTGTTTCGCGTGCTAGATCAGTGCATTTGCATGCAAATATGCGAAATTGGCACGAAAACTCCGATTCGGCAAGCACGATCACGATTTATTCGAGCTTATGTCAGATTCGACAATTATTCGTTTCACAAATGAATTTCTGTGCGGAATCGCTGTTTCGCGTAGTAGATCAGTGCATTTGCAAGCAAGTATGCCAAATTGAATAGAAACTCCGACCCGGCAAGCACGATCACGATTTATTCGAGCTTATGTCAGATTCGACGATTCTTTGTTTCAGAAGTGTATTTCTGTGCGGAATCGCTGTTTCGCGTGCTATATCAGTGCATTTGCATGCAAGTATGCGAAATTGGAATTGAAACTCCGACCCGGCAAGCACGATCACAATTTATTCGAGCCTATGTCAGATTCGACGATTATTCGTTTCACAAATGAATTTCTGTACGGAATCGCTGTTTAGCGATCTAGATCAGTGCATTTGTATTCAAATATGCGAAATTGGCACGGAAACTCCGATTCGGCAAGCACGACCACGATTTATTCGAGATTATGTCAGATTCGACGATTCTTCGTTTCAGAAGTGTATTTCTGTGCGGAATCGCTGTTTCGCGCGCTAGATCAGTGCATTTGCAGGCAAGTATGCCAAATTGGCACAGAAACTCCGATCCGCACAAACACGATCACGATTTATTCGAGCTTATGTCAGATTCGACGATTCTTCGTTTCAGAAGTGTATTTCTGTGCGGAATCGCTGTTTCGCGTGCTAGATCAGTGCATTTGCATGCAAATATGCGAAATTGGACAGAAACTCCGACCAGGCAAGCACGATAACAATTTATTCGAGCCTATGTCAGATTCGACGATTCTTCGTTTCAGAAGTGTATTTCTGTGCGGAATCGCTGTTTCGCGTGTTAGATCAGTGCATTTGCATGCAAATATGCGAAATTGGACAGAAACTCCGACCAGGCAAGCACGATCACGATTTATTCGAGCTTATGTCAGATTCGACAATTATTCGTTTCACAAATGAATTTCTGTGCGGAATCGCTGTTTCGCGTAGTAGATCAGTGCATTTGCAAGCAAGTATGCCAAATTGGAATAGAAACTCCGACCCGGCAAGCACGATCACGATTTATTCGAGCTTATGTCAGATTCGACGATTCTTTGTTTCAGAAGTGTATTTCTGTGCGGTATCGCTGTTTCGCGTGCTAGATCAGTGCATTTGTATGCAGATATGCGAAATTGGCACGGAAACTCCGATTCGGCAAGCACGATCACGATTTATTCGAGCTTATGTCAGATTCGACAATTATTCGTTTCACAAATGAATTTCTGTGCGGAATCGCTGTTTCGCGTAGTAGATCAGTGCATTTGCAAGCAAGTATGCCAAATTGGAATAGAAACTCCGACCCGGCAAGCACGATCACAATTTATTCGAGCCTATGTCAGTTTCGACATTCTTCGTTTCAGAAGTGTATTTCTGTGCGGAATCGCTGTTTCGCGTGCTAGATCAGTGCATTTGCATGCAAATATGCGAAATTGGACAGAAACTCCGACCAGCCAAGCACGATCACAATTTATTCGAGCCTATGTCAGATTCGACGATTCTTCGTTTCAGAAGTGTATTTCTGTGCGGAATCGCTGTTTCGCGTGTTAGATCTGTGCATTTGCATGCAAACATTCCAAATTGGCACAGAAACTCCGATCCGCACAAACACGATCACGATTTATTCGAGCTTATGTCAGATTCGACGATTCTTCGTTTCAGAAGTGTATTTCTGTGCGGAATCGCTGTTTCGCGCGCTAGATCAGTGCATTTGCATGCAAGTATGACAAATTGGAATAGAAACTCCGACCGGCAATCACGATCACGATTTATTCGAGCTTATGTCAGATTCGACGATTCTTCGTTTCAGAAGTGTATTTCTGTGCGGAATCGCTGTTTCGCGCGCTAGATCAGTGCATTTGCAGGCAAGTATGCCAAATTGGAATAGAAACTCCGACACGGCAAGCACGATCACGATTTATTCGACGTTATGTCAGATTCGACGATTCTTCGTTTCAGAAGTGTATTTCTGTGCGGAATCGCTGTTTCGCGTGCTAGATCAGTGCATTTGTATGCAGATATGCGAAATTGGCACGGAAACTCCGATTTGGCAAGCACGATCACGATTTATTCGAGCTTATGTCAGATTCGACGATTCTTCGTTTCAGAAGTGTATTTCTGTGCGGAATCGCTGTTTCGCGTGCTAGATCAGTGCATTTGCATGCAAATATGCGAAATTGGACAGAAACTCCGACCAGGCAAGCACGATCACAATTTATTCGAGCCTATGTCAGATTCGACGATTCTTCGTTTCAGAAGTGTATTTCAGTGCGGAATCGCTGTTTCGCGTGCTAGATCAGTGCATTTGCATGCAAATATGCGAAATTGGCACGAAAACTCCGATTCGGCAAGCACGATCACGATTTATTCGAGCTTATGTCAGATTCGACAATTATTCGTTTCACAAATGAATTTCTGTGCATAATCGCTGTTTCGCGTAGTAGATCAGTGCATTTGCAAGCAAGTATGCCAAATTGGAATAGAAACTCCGACCCGGCAAGCACGATCACGATTTATTCGAGCTTATGTCAGATTCGACGATTCTTTGTTTCAGAAGTGTATTTCTGTGCGGAATCGCTGTTTCGCGTGCTATATCAGTGCATTTGCATGCAAGTATGCGAAATTGGAATTGAAACTCCGACCCGGCAAGCACGATCACAATTTATTCGAGCCTATGTCAGATTCGACGATTATTCGTTTCACAAATGAATTTCTGTACGGAATCGCTGTTTAGCGATCTAGATCAGTGCATTTGTATTCAAATATGCGAAATTGGCACGGAAACTCCGATTCGGCAAGCACGACCACGATTTATTCGAGATTATGTCAGATTCGACGATTCTTCGTTTCAGAAGTGTATTTCTGTGCGGAATCGCTGTTTCGCGCGCTAGATCAGTGCATTTGCAGGCAAGTATGCCAAATTGGAATAGAAACTCCGACACGGCAAGCACGATCACGATTTATTCGACGTTATGTCAGATTCGACGATTCTTCGTTTCAGAAGTGTATTTCTGTGCGGAATCGCTGTTTCGCGTGTTAGATCAGTGCATTTGCATGCAAATATGCGAAATTGGACAGAAACTCCGACCAGGCAAGCACGATCACAATTTATTCGAGCCTATGTCAGATTCGACGATTCTTCGTTTCAGAAGTGTATTTCTGTGCGGAATCGCTGTTTCGCGTGCTAGATCAGTGCATTTGCATGCAAATATGCGAAATTGGCACGAAAACTCCGATTCGGCAAGCACGATCACGATTTATTCGAGCTTATGTCAGATTCGACAATTATTCGTTTCACAAATGAATTTCTGTGCGGAATCGCTGTTTCGCGTAGTAGATCAGTGCATTTGCAAGCAAGTATGCCAAATTGGAATAGAAACTCCGACCCGGCAAGCACGATCACGATTTATTCGAGCTTATGTCAGATTCGACGATTCTTTGTTTCAGAAGTGTATTTCTGTGCGGAATCGCTGTTTCGCGTGCTAGATCAGTGCATTTTTATGCAGATATGCGAAATTGGCACGGAAACTCCGATTCGGCAAGCACGATCACGATTTATTCGAGCTTATGTCTGATTCGACGATTCTTCGTTTCAGAAGTGTATTTCTGTGCGGAATCGCTGTTTCGCGTGCTAGATCAGTGCATTTGCATGCAAATATGCGAAATTGGACAGAAACTCCGACCAGGCAAGCACGATAACAATTTATTTGAGCCTATGTCAGATTCGACGATTCTTCGTTTCAGAAGTGTATTTCTGTGCGGAATCGCTGTATCGCGTGTTAGATCAGTGCATTTGCATGCAAGTATGCCAAATTGGAATAGAAACTCCGACACGGCAAGCACGATCACGATTTATTCGAGCTTATGTCAGATTCGACGATTCTTCGTTTCAGAAGTGTATTTCTGTGCGGAATCGCTGTTTCGCGCGCTAGATCAGTGCATTTGCATGCAAGTATGCGAAATTGGAATTGAAACTCCGACCCGGCAAGCACGATCACGATTTATTCGACGTTATGTCAGATTCGACGATTCTTCGTTTCAGAAGTGTATTTCTGTGCGGAATCGCTGTTTCGCGTGCTATATCAGTGCATTTGCAGGCAAGTATGCCAAATTGGAATAGAAACTCCGACACGGCAAGCACGATCACGATTTATTCGACGTTATGTCAGATTCGACGATTCTTCGTTTCAGAAGTGTATTTCTGTGCGGAATCGCTGTTTCGCGTGCTAGATCAGTGCATTTGCATGCAAATATGCGAAATTGGACAGAAACTCCGACCAGGCAAGCACGATCACAATTTATTCGAGCCTATGTCAGATTCGACGATTCTTCGTTTCAGAAGTGTATTTCTGTGCGGAATCGCTGTTTCGCGTGTTAGATCAGTGCATTTGCATGCAAACATTCCAAATTGGCACAGAAACTCCGATCCGCACAAACACGATCACGATTTATTCGAGCTTATGTCAGATTCGACGATTCTTCGTTTCAGAAGTGTATTTCTGTGCGGAATCGCTGTTTCGCGTGCTAGATCAGTGCATTTGCATGCAAATATGCGAAATTGGACAGAAACTCCGACCAGGCAAGCACGATAACAATTTATTCGAGCCTATGTCAGATTCGACGATTCTTCGTTTCAGAAGTGTATTTCTGTGCGGAATCGCTGTTTCGCGTGTTAGATCAGTGCATTTGCATGCAAATATGCGAAATTGGACAGAAACTCCGACCAGGCAAGCACGATCACGATTTATTCGAGCTTATGTCAGATTCGACGATTCTTCGTTTCAGAAGTGTATTTCTGTGCGGAATCGCTGTTTCGCGTGTTAGATCAGTGCATTTGCATGCAAACATTCCAAATTGGCACAGAAACTCCGATCCGCACAAACACGATCACGATTTATTCGAGCTTATGTCAGATTCGACGATTCTTCGTTTCAGAAGTGTATTTCTGTGCGGAATCGCTGTTTCGCGCGCTAGATCAGTGCATTTGCATGCAAGTATGCGAAATTGGAATTGAAACTCCGACCCGGCAAGCACGATCACGATTTATTCGACGTTATGTCAGATTCGACGATTCTTCGTTTCAGAAGTGTATTTCTGTGCGGAATCGCTGTTTCGCGTGCTATATCAGTGCATTTGCATGCAAGTATGACAAATTGGAATAGAAACTCCGACACGGCAAGCACGATCACGATTTATTCGACGTTATGTCAGATTCGACGATTCTTCGTTTCAGAAGTGTATTTCTGTGCGGAATCGCTGTTTCGCGTGCTAGATCAGTGCATTTGTATGCAGATATGCGAAATTGGCACGGAAACTCCGATTTGGCAAGCACGATCACGATTTATTCGAGCTTATGTCAGATTCGACGATTCTTCGTTTCAGAAGTGTATTTCTGTGCGGAATCGCTGTTTCGCGTGTTAGATCAGTGCATTTGCATGCAAACATTCCAAATTGGCACAGAAACTCCGATCCGCACAAACACGATCACGATTTATTCGAGCTTATGTCAGATTCGACGATTCTTCGTTTCAGAAGTGTATTTCTGTGCGGAATCGCTGTTTCGCGCGCTAGATCAGTGCATTTGCATGCAAGTATGCGAAATTGGAATTGAAACTCCGACCCGGCAAGCACGATCACGATTTATTCGACGTTATGTCAGATTCGACGATTCTTCGTTTCAGAAGTGTATTTCTGTGCGGAATCGCTGTTTCGCGTGTTAGATCAGTGCATTTGCATGCAAACATTCCAAATTGGCACAAAAACTCCGATCCGCACAAACACGATCACGGTTTATTCGAGCTTATGTCAGATTCGACGATTCTTCGTTTCAGAAGTGTATTTCTGTGCGGAATCGCTGTTTCGCGCGCTAGATCAGTGCATTTGCAGGCAAGTATGCCAAATTGCAATAGAAACTCCGACACGGCAAGCACGATCACGATTTATTCGACGTTATGTCAGATTCGACGATTCTTCGTTTCAGAAGTGTATTTCTGTGCGGAATCGCTGTTTCGCGTGCTAGATCAGTGCATTTGCATGCAAATATGCGAAATTGGCACGAAAACTCCGATTCGGCAAGCACGATCACGATTTATTCGAGCTTATGTCAGATTCGACAATTATTAGTTTCACAAATGAATTTCTGTGCGGAATCGCTGTTTCCCGTAGTAGATCAGTGCATTTGCAAGCAAGTATGCCAAATGGGAATAGAAACTCCGACCCGGCAAGCACGATCACGATTTATTCGAGCTTTTGTCAGATTCGACGATTCTTTGTTTCAGAAGTGTATTTCTGTGCGGAATCGCTGTTTCGCGTGCTAGATCAGTGCATTTTTATGCAGATATGCGAAATTGGCACGGAAACTCCGATTCGGCAAGCACGATCACGATTTATTCGAGCTTATGTCAGATTCGACGATTCTTCGTTTCAGAAGTGTATTTCTGTGCGGAATCGCTGTTTCGCGTGCTAGATCAGTGCATTTGCATGCAAATATGCGAAATTGGACAGAAACTCCGACCAGGCAAGCACGATAACAATTTATTCGAGCCTATGTCAGATTCGACGATTCTTCGTTTCCGAAGTGTATTTCTGTGCGGAATCGCTGTATCGCGTGTTAGATCAGTGCATTTGCATGCAAATATGCGAAATTGGACAGAAACTCCGACCAGGCAAGCACGATCACGATTTATTCGAGCTTATGTCAGATTCGACGATTCTTCGTTTCAGAAGTGTATTTCTGTGCGGAATCGCTGTTTCGCGCGCTAGATCAGTGCATTTGCATGCAAGTATGCGAAATTGGAATTGAAACTCCGACCCGGCAAGCACGATCACGATTTATTCGACGTTATGTCAGATTCGACGATTCTTCGTTTCAGAAGTGTATTTCTGTGCGGAATCGCTGTTTCGCGTGCTATATCAGTGCATTTGCAGGCAAGTATGCCAAATTGGAATAGAAACTCCGACACGGCAAGCACGATCACGATTTATTCGACGTTATGTCAGATTCGACGATTCTTCGTTTCAGAAGTGTATTTCTGTGCGGAATCGCTGTTTCGCGTGCTAGATCAGTGCATTTGCATGGAAATATGCGAAATTGGACAGAAACTCCGACCAGGCAAGCACGATCACAATTTATTCGAGCCTATGTCAGATTCGACGATTCTTCGTTTCAGAAGTGTATTTCTGTGCGGAATCGCTGTTTCGCGTGTTAGATCAGTGCATTTGCATGCAAATATGCGAAATTGGACAGAAACTCCGACCAGGCAAGCACGATCACGATTTATTCGAGCTTATGTCAGATTCGACGATTCTTCGTTTCAGAAGTGTATTTCTGTGCGGAATCGCTGTTTCGCGTGTTAGATCAGTGCATTTGCATGCAAACATTCCAAATTGGCACAGAAACTCCGATCCGCACAAACACGATCACGATTTATTCGAGCTTATGTCAGATTCGACGATTCTTCGTTTCAGAAGTGTATTTCTGTGCGGAATCGCTGTTTCGCGCGCTAGATCAGTGCATTTGCATGCAAGTATGCGAAATTGGAATTGAAACTCCGACCCGGCAAGCACGATCACGATTTATTCGACGTTATGTCAGATTCGACGATTCTTCGTTTCAGAAGTGTATTTCTGTGCGGAATCGCTGTTTCGCGTGCTATATCAGTGCATTTGCATGCAAGTATGCGAAATTGGAATTGAAACTCCGACCCGGCAAGCACGATCACGATTTATTCGACGTTATGTCAGATTCGACGATTCTTCGTTTCAGAAGTGTATTTCTGTCCGGAATCGCTGTTTCGCGTGCTATATCAGTGCATTTGCAGGCAAGTATGCCAAATTGGAATAGAAACTCCGACACGGCAAGCACGATCACGATTTATTCGACGTTATGTCAGATTCGACGATTCTTCGTTTCAGAAATGTATTTCTGTGCGGAATCGCTGTTTCGCGTGCTAGATCAGTGCATTTGCATGCAAATATGCGAAATTGGACAGAAACTCCGACCAGGCAAGCACGATCACAATTTATTCGAGCCTATGTCAGATTCGACGATTCTTCGTTTCAGAAGTGTATTTCTGTGCGGAATCGCTGTTTCGCGTGTTAGATCAGTGCATTTGCATGCAAACATTCCAAATTGGCACAGAAACTCCGATCCGCACAAACACGATCACGATTTATTCGAGCTTATGTCAGATTCGACGATTCTTCGTTTCAGAAGTGTATTTCTGTGCGGAATCGATGTTTCGCGCGCTAGATCAGTGCATTTGCATGCAAGTATGACAAATTGGAATAGAAACTCCGACCGGCAATCACGATCACGATTTATTCGAGCTTATGTCAGATTCGACGATTCTTCGTTTCAGAAGTGTATTTCTGTGCGGAATCGCTGTTTCGCGCGCTAGATCAGTGCATTTGCAGGCAAGTATGCCAAATTGGAATGGAAACTCCGACACGGCAAGCACGATCACGATTTATTCGACGTTATGTCAGATTCGACGATTCTTCGTTTCAGAAGTGTATTTCTGTGCGGAATAGGTGTTTCGCGTGCCAGATCAGTGCATTTGCATGCAAATATGCGAAATTGGACAGAAACTCCGACCAGGCAAGCACGATCACAATTTATTCGAGCCTATGTCAGATTCGACGATTCTTCGTTTCAGAAGTGTATTTCAGTGCGGAATCGCTGTTTCGCGTGCTAGATCAGTGCATTTGCATGCAAATATGCGAAATTGGCACGAAAACTCCGATTCGGCAAGCACGATCACGATTTATTCGAGCTTATGTCAGATTCGACAATTATTCGTTTCACAAATGAATTTCTGTGCGGAATCGCTGTTTCGCGTAGTAGATCAGTGCATTTGCAAGCAAGTATGCCAAATTGGAATAGAAACTCCGACCCGGCAAGCACGATCACGATTTATTCGAGCTTATGTCAGATTCGACGATTCTTTGTTTCAGAAGTGTATTTCTGTGCGGAATCGCTGTTTCGCGTGCTATATCAGTGCATTTGCATGCAAGTATGCGAAATTAGAATTGAAACTCCGACCCGGCAAGCACGATCACAATTTATTCGAGCCTATGTCAGATTCGACGATTATTCGTTTCACAAATGAATTTCTGTACGGAATCGCTGTTTAGCGATCTAGATCAGTGCATTTGTATTCAAATATGCGAAATTGGCACGGAAACTCCGATTCGGCAAGCACGACCACGATTTATTCGAGATTATGTCAGATTCGACGATTCTTCGTTTCAGAAGTGTATTTCTGTGCGGAATCGCTGTTTCGCGCGCTAGATCAGTGCATTTGCAGGCAAGTATGCCAAATTGGCACAGAAACTCCGATCCGCACAAACACGATCACGATTTATTCGAGCTTATGTCAGATTCGACGATTCTTCGTTTCAGAAGTGTATTTCTGTGCGGAATCGCTGTTTCGCGTGCTAGATCAGTGCATTTGCATGCAAATATGCGAAATTGGACAGAAACTCCGACCAGGCAAGCACGATAACAATTTATTCGAGCCTATGTCAGATTCGACGATTCTTCGTTTCAGAAGTGTATTTCTGTGCGGAATCGCTGTTTCGCGTGTTAGATCAGTGCATTTGCATGCAAATATGCGAAATTGGACAGAAACTCCGACCAGGCAAGCACGATCACGATTTATTCGAGCTTATGTCAGATTCGACAATTATTCGTTTCACAAATGAATTTCTGTGCGGAATCGCTGTTTCGCGTAGTAGATCAGTGCATTTGCAAGCAAGTATGCCAAATTGGAATAGAAACTCCGACCCGGCAAGCACGATCACGATTTATTCGAGCTTATGTCAGATTCGACGATTCTTTGTTTCAGAAGTGTATTTCTGTGCGGTATCGCTGTTTCGCGTGCTAGATCAGTGCATTTGTATGCAGATATGCGAAATTGGCACGGAAACTCCGATTCGGCAAGCACGATCACGATTTATTCGAGCTTATGTCAGATTCGACAATTATTCGTTTCACAAATGAATTTCTGTGCGGAATCGCTGTTTCGCGTAGTAGATCAGTGCATTTGCAAGCAAGTATGCCAAATTGGAATAGAAACTCCGACCCGGCAAGCACGATCACAATTTATTCGAGCCTATGTCAGTTTCGACATTCTTCGTTTCAGAAGTGTATTTCTGTGCGGAATCGCTGTTTCGCGTGCTAGATCAGTGCATTTGCATGCAAATATGCGAAATTGGACAGAAACTCCGACCAGCCAAGCACGATCACAATTTATTCGAGCCTATGTCAGATTCGACGATTCTTCGTTTCAGAAGTGTATTTCTGTGCGGAATCGCTGTTTCGCGTGTTAGATCTGTGCATTTGCATGCAAACATTCCAAATTGGCACAGAAACTCCGATCCGCACAAACACGATCACGATTTATTCGAGCTTATGTCAGATTCGACGATTCTTCGTTTCAGAAGTGTATTTCTGTGCGGAATCGCTGTTTCGCGCGCTAGATCAGTGCATTTGCATGCAAGTATGACAAATTGGAATAGAAACTCCGACCGGCAATCACGATCACGATTTATTCGAGCTTATGTCAGATTCGACGATTCTTCGTTTCAGAAGTGTATTTCTGTGCGGAATCGCTGTTTCGCGCGCTAGATCAGTGCATTTGCAGGCAAGTATGCCAAATTGGAATAGAAACTCCGACACGGCAAGCACGATCACGATTTATTCGACGTTATGTCAGATTCGACGATTCTTCGTTTCAGAAGTGTATTTCTGTGCGGAATCGCTGTTTCGCGTGCTAGATCAGTGCATTTGTATGCAGATATGCGAAATTGGCACGGAAACTCCGATTTGGCAAGCACGATCACGATTTATTCGAGCTTATGTCAGATTCGACGATTCTTCGTTTCAAAAGTGTATTTCTGTGCGGAATCGCTGTTTCGCGTGCTAGATCAGTGCATTTGCATGCAAATATGCGAAATTGGACAGAAACTCCGACCAGGCAAGCACGATCACAATTTATTCGAGCCTATGTCAGATTCGACGATTCTTCGTTTCAGAAGTGTATTTCAGTGCGGAATCGCTGTTTCGCGTGCTAGATCAGTGCATTTGCATGCAAATATGCGAAATTGGCACGAAAACTCCGATTCGGCAAGCACGATCACGATTTATTCGAGCTTATGTCAGATTCGACAATTATTCGTTTCACAAATGAATTTCTGTGCGGAATCGCTGTTTCGCGTAGTAGATCAGTGCATTTGCAAGCAAGTATGCCAAATTGGAATAGAAACTCCGACCCGGCAAGCACGATCACGATTTATTCGAGCTTATGTCAGATTCGACGATTCTTTGTTTCAGAAGTGTATTTCTGTGCGGAATCGCTGTTTCGCGTGCTATATCAGTGCATTTGCATGCAAGTATGCGAAATTGGAATTGAAACTCCGACCCGGCAAGCACGATCACAATTTATTCGAGCCTATGTCAGATTCGACGATTATTCGTTTCACAAATGAATTTCTGTACGGAATCGCTGTTTAGCGATCTAGATCAGTGCATTTGTATTCAAATATGCGAAATTGGCACGGAAACTCCGATTCGGCAAGCACGACCACGATTTATTCGAGATTATGTCAGATTCGACGATTCTTCGTTTCAGAAGTGTATTTCTGTGCGGAATCGCTGTTTCGCGTGCTAGATCAGTGCATTTGCATGCAAATATGCGAAATTGGACAGAAACTCCGACCAGGCAAGCACGATCACAATTTATTCGAGCCTATGTCAGATTCGACGATTCTTCGTTTCAGAAGTGTATTTCTGTGCGGAATCGCTGTTTCGCGTGTTAGATCAGTGCATTTGCATGCAAACATTCCAAATTGGCACAGAAACTCCGATCCGCACAAACACGATCACGATTTATTCGAGCTTATGTCAGATTCGACGATTCTTCGTTTCAGAAGTGTATTTCTGTGCGGAATCGATGTTTCGCGCGCTAGATCAGTGCATTTGCATGCAAGTATGACAAATTGGAATAGAAACTCCGACCGGCAATCACGATCACGATTTATTCGAGCTTATGTCAGATTCGACGATTCTTCGTTTCAGAAGTGTATTTCTGTGCGGAATCGCTGTTTCGCGCGCTAGATCAGTGCATTTGCAGGCAAGTATGCCAAATTGGAATGGAAACTCCGACACGGCAAGCACGATCACGATTTATTCGACGTTATGTCAGATTCGACGATTCTTCGTTTCAGAAGTGTATTTCTGTGCGGAATAGGTGTTTCGCGTGCTATATCAGTGCATTTGCATGCAAGTATGCGAAATTAGAATTGAAACTCCGACCAGGCAAGCACGATCACAATTTATTCGAGCCTATGTCAGATTCGACGATTCTTCGTTTCAGAAGTGTATTTCAGTGCGGAATCGCTGTTTCGCGTGCTAGATCAGTGCATTTGCATGCAAATATGCGAAATTGGCACGAAAACTCCGATTCGGCAAGCACGATCACGATTTATTCGAGCTTATGTCAGATTCGACAATTATTCGTTTCACAAATGAATTTCTGTGCGGAATCGCTGTTTCGCGTAGTAGATCAGTGCATTTGCAAGCAAGTATGCCAAATTGGAATAGAAACTCCGACCCGGCAAGCACGATCACGATTTATTCGAGCTTATGTCAGATTCGACGATTCTTTGTTTCAGAAGTGTATTTCTGTGCGGAATCGCTGTTTCGCGTGCTATATCAGTGCATTTGCATGCAAGTATGCGAAATTAGAATTGAAACTCCGACCCGGCAAGCACGATCACAATTTATTCGAGCCTATGTCAGATTCGACGATTATTCGTTTCACAAATGAATTTCTGTACGGAATCGCTGTTTAGCGATCTAGATCAGTGCATTTGTATTCAAATATGCGAAATTGGCACGGAAACTCCGATTCGGCAAGCACGACCACGATTTATTCGAGATTATGTCAGATTCGACGATTCTTCGTTTCAGAAGTGTATTTCTGTGCGGAATCGCTGTTTCGCGCGCTAGATCAGTGCATTTGCAGGCAAGTATGCCAAATTGGCACAGAAACTCCGATCCGCACAAACACGATCACGATTTATTCGAGCTTATGTCAGATTCGACGATTCTTCGTTTCAGAAGTGTATTTCTGTGCGGAATCGCTGTTTCGCGTGCTAGATCAGTGCATTTGCATGCAAATATGCGAAATTGGACAGAAACTCCGACCAGGCAAGCACGATAACAATTTATTCGAGCCTATGTCAGATTCGACGATTCTTCGTTTCAGAAGTGTATTTCTGTGCGGAATCGCTGTTTCGCGTGTTAGATCAGTGCATTTGCATGCAAATATGCGAAATTGGACAGAAACTCCGACCAGGCAAGCACGATCACGATTTATTCGAGCTTATGTCAGATTCGACAATTATTCGTTTCACAAATGAATTTCTGTGCGGAATCGCTGTTTCGCGTAGTAGATCAGTGCATTTGCAAGCAAGTATGCCAAATTGGAATAGAAACTCCGACCCGGCAAGCACGATCACGATTTATTCGAGCTTATGTCAGATTCGACGATTCTTTGTTTCAGAAGTGTATTTCTGTGCGGTATCGCTGTTTCGCGTGCTAGATCAGTGCATTTGTATGCAGATATGCGAAATTGGCACGGAAACTCCGATTCGGCAAGCACGATCACGATTTATTCGAGCTTATGTCAGATTCGACAATTATTCGTTTCACAAATGAATTTCTGTGCGGAATCGCTGTTTCGCGTAGTAGATCAGTGCATTTGCAAGCAAGTATGCCAAATTGGAATAGAAACTCCGACCCGGCAAGCACGATCACAATTTATTCGAGCCTATGTCAGTTTCGACATTCTTCGTTTCAGAAGTGTATTTCTGTGCGGAATCGCTGTTTCGCGTGCTAGATCAGTGCATTTGCATGCAAATATGCGAAATTGGACAGAAACTCCGACCAGCCAAGCACGATCACAATTTATTCGAGCCTATGTCAGATTCGACGATTCTTCGTTTCAGAAGTGTATTTCTGTGCGGAATCGCTGTTTCGCGTGTTAGATCTGTGCATTTGCATGCAAACATTCCAAATTGGCACAGAAACTCCGATCCGCACAAACACGATCACGATTTATTCGAGCTTATGTCAGATTCGACGATTCTTCGTTTCAGAAGTGTATTTCTGTGCGGAATCGCTGTTTCGCGCGCTAGATCAGTGCATTTGCATGCAAGTATGACAAATTGGAATAGAAACTCCGACCGGCAATCACGATCACGATTTATTCGAGCTTATGTCAGATTCGACGATTCTTCGTTTCAGAAGTGTATTTCTGTGCGGAATCGCTGTTTCGCGCGCTAGATCAGTGCATTTGCAGGCAAGTATGCCAAATTGGAATAGAAACTCCGACACGGCAAGCACGATCACGATTTATTCGACGTTATGTCAGATTCGACGATTCTTCGTTTCAGAAGTGTATTTCTGTGCGGAATCGCTGTTTCGCGTGCTAGATCAGTGCATTTGTATGCAGATATGCGAAATTGGCACGGAAACTCCGATTTGGCAAGCACGATCACGATTTATTCGAGCTTATGTCAGATTCGACGATTCTTCGTTTCAGAAGTGTATTTCTGTGCGGAATCGCTGTTTCGCGTGCTAGATCAGTGCATTTGCATGCAAATATGCGAAATTGGACAGAAACTCCGACCAGGCAAGCACGATCACAATTTATTCGAGCCTATGTCAGATTCGACGATTCTTCGTTTCAGAAGTGTATTTCAGTGCGGAATCGCTGTTTCGCGTGCTAGATCAGTGCATTTGCATGCAAATATGCGAAATTGGCACGAAAACTCCGATTCGGCAAGCACGATCACGATTTATTCGAGCTTATGTCAGATTCGACAATTATTCGTTTCACAAATGAATTTCTGTGCGGAATCGCTGTTTCGCGTAGTAGATCAGTGCATTTGCAAGCAAGTATGCCAAATTGGAATAGAAACTCCGACCCGGCAAGCACGATCACGATTTATTCGAGCTTATATCAGATTCGACGATTCCTTGTTTCAGAAGTGTATTTCTGTGCGGAATCGCTGTTTCGCGTGCTATATCAGTGCATTTGCATGCAAGTATGCGAAATTGGAATTGAAACTCCGACCCGGCAAGCACGATCACAATTTATTCGAGCCTATGTCAGATTCGACGATTATTCGTTTCACAAATGAATTTCTGTACGGAATCGCTGTTTAGCGATCTAGATCAGTGCATTTGTATTCAAATATGCGAAATTGGCACGGAAACTCCGATTCGGCAAGCACGACCACGATTTATTCGAGATTATGTCAGATTCGACGATTCTTCGTTTCAGAAGTGTATTTCTGTGCGGAATCGCTGTTTCGCGCGCTAGATCAGTGCATTTGCAGGCAAGTATGCCAAATTGGAATAGAAACTCCGACACGGCAAGCACGATCACGATTTATTCGACGTTATGTCAGATTCGACGATTCTTCGTTTCAGAAGTGTATTTCTGTGCGGAATCGCTGTTTCGCGTGTTAGATCAGTGCATTTGCATGCAAATATGCGAAATTGGACAGAAACTCCGACCAGGCAAGCACGATCACAATTTATTCGAGCCTATGTCAGATTCGACGATTCTTCGTTTCAGAAGTGTATTTCTGTGCGGAATCGCTGTTTCGCGTGCTAGATCAGTGCATTTGCATGCAAATATGCGAAATTGGCACGAAAACTCCGATACGGCAAGCACGATCACGATTTATTCGAGCTTATGTCAGATTCGACAATTATTCGTTTCACAAATGAATTTCTGTGCGGAATCGCTGTTTCGCGTAGTAGATCAGTGCATTTGCAAGCAAGTATGCCAAATTGGAATAGAAACTCCGACCCGGCAAGCACGATCACGATTTATTCGAGCTTATGTCAGATTCGACGATTCTTTGTTTCAGAAGTGTATTTCTGTGCGGAATCGCTGTTTCGCGTGCTAGATCAGTGCATTTTTATGCAGATATGCGAAATTGGCACGGAAACTCCGATTCGGCAAGCACGATCACGATTTATTCGAGCTTATGTCTGATTCGACGATTCTTCGTTTCAGAAGTGTATTTCTGTGCGGAATCGCTGTTTCGCGTGCTAGATCAGTGCATTTGCATGCAAATATGCGAAATTGGACAGAAACTCCGACCAGGCAAGCACGATAACAATTTATTTGAGCCTATGTCAGATTCGACGATTCTTCGTTTCAGAAGTGTATTTCTGTGCGGAATCGCTGTATCGCGTGTTAGATCAGTGCATTTGCATGCAAATATGCGAAATTGGACAGAAACTCCGACCAGGCAAGCACGATCACGATTTATTCGAGCTTATGTCAGATTCGACGATTCTTCGTTTCAGAAGTGTATTTCTGTGCGGAATCGCTGTTTCGCGCGCTAGATCAGTGCATTTGCATGCAAGTATGCGAAATTGGAATTGAAACTCCGACCCGGCAAGCACGATCACGATTTATTCGACGTTATGTCAGATTCGACGATTCTTCGTTTCAGAAGTGTATTTCTGTGCGGAATCGCTGTTTCGCGTGCTATATCAGTGCATTTGCAGGCAAGTATGCCAAATTGGAATAGAAACTCCGACACGGCAAGCACGATCACGATTTATTCGACGTTATGTCAGATTCGACGATTCTTCGTTTCAGAAGTGTATTTCTGTGCGGAATCGCTGTTTCGCGTGCTAGATCAGTGCATTTGCATGCAAATATGCGAAATTGGACAGAAACTCCGACCAGGCAAGCACGATCACAATTTATTCGAGCCTATGTCAGATTCGACGATTCTTCGTTTCAGAAGTGTATTTCTGTGCGGAATCGCTGTTTCGCGTGTTAGATCAGTGCATTTGCATGCAAACATTCCAAATTGGCACAGAAACTCCGATCCGCACAAACACGATCACGATTTATTCGAGCTTATGTCAGATTCGACGATTCTTCGTTTCAGAAGTGTATTTCTGTGCGGAATCGCTGTTTCGCGTGCTAGATCAGTGCATTTGCATGCAAATATGCGAAATTGGACAGAAACTCCGACCAGGCAAGCACGATAACAATTTATTCGAGCCTATGTCAGATTCGACGATTCTTCGTTTCAGAAGTGTATTTCTGTGCGGAATCGCTGTTTCGCGTGTTAGATCAGTGCATTTGCATGCAAATATGCGAAATTGGACAGAAACTCCGACCAGGCAAGCACGATCACGATTTATTCGAGCTTATGTCAGATTCGACGATTCTTCGTTTCAGAAGTGTATTTCTGTGCGGAATCGCTGTTTCGCGTGTTAGATCAGTGCATTTGCATGCAAACATTCCAAATTGGCACAGAAACTCCGATCCGCACAAACACGATCACGATTTATTCGAGCTTATGTCAGATTCGACGATTCTTCGTTTCAGAAGTGTATTTCTGTGCGGAATCGCTGTTTCGCGCGCTAGATCAGTGCATTTGCATGCAAGTATGCGAAATTGGAATTGAAACTCCGACCCGGCAAGCACGATCACGATTTATTCGACGTTATGTCAGATTCGACGATTCTTCGTTTCAGAAGTGTATTTCTGTGCGGAATCGCTGTTTCGCGTGCTATATCAGTGCATTTGCATGCAAGTATGACAAATTGGAATAGAAACTCCGACACGGCAAGCACGATCACGATTTATTCGACGTTATGTCAGATTCGACGATTCTTCGTTTCAGAAGTGTATTTCTGTGCGGAATCGCTGTTTCGCGTGCTAGATCAGTGTATTTGCATGCAAATATGCGAAATTGGACAGAAACTCCGACCAGGCAAGCACGATCACAATTTATTCGAGCCTATGTCAGATTCGACGATTCTTCGTTTCAGAAGTGTATTTCAGTGCGGAATCGCTGTTTCGCGTGCTAGATCAGTGCATTTGCATGCAAATATGCGAAATTGGCACGAAAACTCCGATTCGGCAAGCACGATCACGATTTATTCGAGCTTATGTCAGATTCGACAATTATTCGTTTCACAAATGAATTTCTGTGCGGAATCGCTGTTTCGCGTAGTAGATCAGTGCATTTGCAAGCAAGTATGCCAAATTGGAATAGAAACTCCGACCCGGCAAGCACGATCACGATTTATTCGAGCTTATGTCAGATTCGACGATTCTTCGTTTCAGAAGTGTATTTCTGTGCGGAATCGCTGTTTCGCGTGCTATATCAGTGCATTTGCATGCAAGTATGCGAAATTGGAATAGAAACTCCGACCCGGCAAGCACGATCACAATTTATTCGAGCCTATGTCAGTTTCGACATTCTTCGTTTCAGAAGTGTATTTCTGTGCGGAATCGCTGTTTCGCGTGCTAGATCAGTGCATTTGCATGCAAATATGCGAAATTGGACAGAAACTCCGACCAGGCAAGCACGATCACAATTTATTCGAGCCTATGTCAGATTCGACGATTCTTCGTTTCAGAAGTGTATTTCTGTGCGGAATCGCTGTTTCGCGTGTTAGATCAGTGCATTTGCATGCAAATATGCGAAATTGGACAGAAACTCCGACCAGGCAAGCACGATCACGATTTATTCGAGCTTATGTCAGATTCGACGATTCTTCGTTTCAGAAGTGTATTTCTGTCCGGAATCGCTGTTTCGCGCGCTAGATCAGTGCATTTGCATGCAAGTATGCGAAATTGGAATTGAAACTCCGACCCGGCAAGCACGATCACGATTTATTCGACGTTATGTCAGATTCGACGATTCTTCGTTTCAGAAGTGTATTTCTGTGCGGAATCGCTGTTTCGCGTGCTATATCAGTGCATTTGCAGGCAAGTATGCCAAATTGGAATAGAAACTCCGACACGGCAAGCACGATCACGATTTATTCGACGTTATGTCAGATTCGACGATTCTTCGTTTCAGAAATGTATTTCTGTGCGGAATCGCTGTTTCGCGTGCTAGATCAGTGCATTTGCATGCAAATATGCGAAATTGGACAGAAACTCCGACCAGGCAAGCACGATCACAATTTATTCGAGCCTATGTCAGATTCGACGATTCTTCGTTTCAGAAGTGTATATCTGTGCGGAATCGCTGTTTCGCGCGCTAGATCAGTGCATTTGCAGGCAAGTATGCCAAATTGGAATGGAAACTCCGACACGGCAAGCACGATCACGATTTATTCGACGTTATGTCAGATTCGACGATTCTTCGTTTCAGAAGTGTATTTCTGTGCGGAATCGATGTTTCGCGCGCTAGATCAGTGCATTTGCATGCAAGTATGACAAATTGGAATAGAAACTCCGACCGGCAATCACGATCACGATTTATTCGAGCTTATGTCAGATTCGACGATTCTTCGTTTCAGAAGTGTATTTCTGTGCGGAATCGCTGTTTCGCGCGCTAGATCAGTGCATTTGCAGGCAAGTATGCCAAATTGGAATGGAAACTCCGACACGGCAAGCACGATCACGGTTTATTCGACGTTATGTCAGATTCGACGATTCTTCGTTTCAGAAGTGTATTTCTGTGCGGAATAGGTGTTTCGCGTGCTAGATCAGTGCATTTGCATGCAAATATGCGAAATTGGACAGAAACTCCGACCAGGCAAGCACGATCACAATTTATTCGAGCCTATGTCAGATTCGACGATTCTTCGTTTCAGAAGTGTATTTCAGTGCGGAATCGCTGTTTCGCGTGCTAGATCAGTGCATTTGCATGCAAATATGCGAAATTGGCACGAAAACTCCGATTCGGCAAGCACGATCACGATTTATTCGAGCTTATGTCAGATTCGACAATTATTCGTTTCACAAATGAATTTCTGTGCGGAATCGCTGTTTCGCGTAGTAGATCAGTGCATTTGCAAGCAAGTATGCCAAATTGGAATAGAAACTCCGACCCGGCAAGCACGATCACGATTTATTCGAGCTTATGTCAGATTCGATGATCCTTTGTTTCAGAAGTGTATTTCTGTGCGGAATCGCTGTTTCGCGTGCTAGATCAGTGCATTTGTATGCAGATATGCGAAATTGGCACGGAAACTCCGATTCGGCTAGCACGATCACGATTTATTCGAGCTTATGTCAGATTCGACGATTCTTCGTTTCAGAAGTGTATTTCTGTGCGGAATCGCTGTTTCGCGTGCTATATCAGTGCATTTGCATGCAAGTATGCGAAATTGGAATAGAAACTCCGACCCGGCAAGCACGATCACAATTTATTCGAGCCTATGTCAGTTTCGACATTCTTCGTTTCAGAAGTGTATTTCTGTGCGGAATCGCTGTTTCGCGCGCTAGATCAGAGCATTTGCATGCAAATATGCGAAATTGGCACGAAATCTCCGATTTGGCAAGCACGATCATGGTTTATTCGAGCTTATGTCAGATTCGACGATTATTCGTTTCACAAATGAATTTCTGTACGGAATCGCTGTTTAGCGTCCTAGATCAGTGTATTTGTATGCAAATATGCCAAATTGGAATAGAAACTCCGACACGGCAAGCACGATCACGATTTATTCGACGTTATGTCAGATTCGACGATTCTTCGTTTCAGAAGTGTATTTCTGTGCGGAATCGCTGTTTCGCGTGCTAGATCAGTGCATTTGCATGCAAATATGCGAAATTGGACAGAAACTCCGACCAGGCAAGCACGATCACAATTTATTCGAGCCTATGTCAGATTCGACGATTCTTCGTTTCAGAAGTGTATTTCTGTGCGGAATCGCTGTTTCGCGTGTTAGATCAGTGCATTTGCATGCAAACATTCCAAATTGGCACAGAAACTCCGATCCGCACAAACACGATCACGATTTATTCGAGCTTATGTCAGATTCGACGATTCTTCGTTTCAGAAGTGTATTTCTGTGCGTAATCGCTGTTTCGCGCGCTAGATCAGTGCATTTGCATGCAAGTATGACAAATTGGAATAGAAACTCCGACCGGCAATCACGATCACGATTTATTCGAGCTTATGTCAGATTCGACGATTCTTCGTTTCAGAAGTGTATTTCTGTGCGGAATCGCTGTTTCGCGCGCTAGATCAGTGCATTTGCATGCAAGTATGCGAAAGTGGAATTGAAACTCCGACCCGGCAAGCACGATCACAATTTATTCGAGCCTATGTCAGATTCGACGATTATTCGTTTCACAAATGAATTTCTGTACGGAATCGCTGTTTAGCGAGCTAGATCAGTGCATTTGTATTCAAATATGCGAAATTGGCACGGAAACTCCGATTCGGCAAGCACGATCATGGTTTATTCGAGCTTATGTCAGATTCGACGATTATTCGTTTCACAAATGAATTTCTGTTCGGAATCGCTGTTTAGCGTGCTAGATCAGTGCATTTGTATGCAAATATGCGAAATTGGACAGAAACTCCGACCAGGCAAGCACGATCACAATTTATTCGAGCCTATGTCAGATTCGACGATTCTTCGTTTCAGAAGTGTATTTCTGTGCGTAATCGCTGTTTCGCGCGCTAGATCAGTGCATTTGCAAGCAAGTATGCCAAATTGGAATAGAAACTCCGACCCGGCAAGCACGATCACGATTTATTCGAGCTTATGTCAGATTCGACGATTCTTTGTTTCAGAAGTGTATTTCTGTGCGGAATCGCTGTTTCGCGTGCTAGATCAGTGCATTTTTTTGCAGATATGCGAAATTGGCACGGAAACTCCGATTCGGCAAGCACGATCACGATTTATTCGAGCTTATGTCAGATTCGACGATTCTTCGTTTCAGAAGTGTATTTCTGTGCGGAATCGCTGTTTCGCGTGCTATATCAGTGCATTTGCATGCAAGTATGCGAAATTGGAATAGAAACTCCGACCCGGCAAGCACGATCACAATTTATTCGAGCCTATGTCAGTTTCGACATTCTTCGTTTCAGAAGTGTATTTCTGTGCGGAATCGCTGTTTCGCGTGCTAGATCAGTGCATTTGCATGCAAATATGCGAAATTGGACAGAAACTCCGACCAGGCAAGCACGATCACAATTTATTCGAGCCTATGTCAGATTCGACGATTCTTCGTTTCAGAAGTGTATTTCTGTGCGGAATCGCTGTTTCGCGTGTTAGATCAGTGCATTTGCATGCAAATATGCGAAATTGGACAGAAACTCCGACACGGCAAGCACGATCACGATTTATTCGACGTTATGTCAGATTCGACGATTCTTCGTTTCAGAAGTGTATTTCTGTGCGGAATAGGTGTTTCGCGTGCTAGATCAGTGCATTTGCATGCAAATATGCGAAATTGGACAGAAACTCCGACCAGGCAAGCACGATCACAATTTATTCGAGCCTATGTCAGATTCGACGATTCTTCGTTTCAGAAGTGTATTTCTGTGCGGAATCGCTGTTTCGCGTGTTAGATCAGTGCATTTGCATGCAAACATTCCAAATTGGCACAGAAACTCCGATCCGCACAAACACGATCACGATTTATTCGAGCTTATGTCAGATTCGACGATTCTTCGTTTCAGAAGTGTATTTCTGTGCGTAATCGCTGTTTCGCGCGCTAGATCAGTGCATTTGCATGCAAGTATGCCAAATTGGAATAGAAACTCCGACACGGCAAGCACGATCACGATTTATTCGACGTTATGTCAGATTCGACGATTCTTCGTTTCAGAAGTGTATTTCTGTGCGGAATCGCTGTTTCGCGTGCTATATCAGTGCATTTGCAGGCAAGTATGCCAAATTGGAATAGAAACTCCGACACGGCAAGCACGATCACGATTTATTCGACGTTATGTCAGATTCGACGATTCTTCGTTTCAGAAGTGTATTTCTGTGCGGAATCGCTGTTTCGCGTGTTAGATCAGTGCATTTGCATGCAAACATTCCAAATTGGCACAGAAACTCCGATCCGCACAAACACGATCACGATTTATTCGAGCTTATGTCAGATTCGACGATTCTTCGTTTCAGAAGTGTATTTCTGTGCGTAATCGCTGTTTCGCGCGCTAGATCAGTGCATTTGCATGCAAGTATGAAAAATTGGAATAGAAACTCCGACCGGCAATCACGATCACGCTTTATTCGAGCTTATGTCAGATTCGACGATTCTTCGTTTCAGAAGTGTATTTCTGTGCGGAATCGCTGTTTCGCGCGCTAGATCAGTGCATTTGCATGCAAGTATGCGAAAGTGGAATTGAAACTCCGACCCGGCAAGCACGATCACAATTTATTCGAGCCTATGTCAGATTCGACGATTATTCGTTTCACAAATGAATTTCTGTACGGAATCGCTGTTTAGCGAGCTAGATCAGTGCATTTGTATTCAAATATGCGAAATTGGCACAGAAACTCCGATTCGGCAAGCACGACCACGATTTATTCGGGATTATGTCAGATTCGACGATTCTTCGTTTGAGAAGTGTATTTCTGTGCGGCATCGCTGTTTTGCGCGCTAGATCAGTGCATTTGCATGCAAATATGCGAAATTGGCACGAAATCTCCGATTTGGCAAGCACGATCATGGTTTATTCGAGCTTATGTCAGATTCGACGATTATTCGTTTCACAAATGAATTTCTGTACGGAATCGCTGTTTAGCGTGCTAGATCAGTGCATTTGTATGCAAATATGCGAAATTGGACAGAAACTCCGACCAGGCAAGCACGATCACAATTTATTCGAGCCTATGTCAGATTCGACGATTCTTCGTTTCAGAAGTGTATTTCTGTGCGTAATCGCTGTTTCGCGCGCTAGAGCAGTGCATTTGCAAGCAAGTATGCCAAATTGGAATAGAAACTCCGACCCGGCAAGCACGATCACGATTTATTCGAGCTTATGTCAGATTCGACGATTCTTTGTTTCAGAAGTGTATTTCTGTGCGGAATCGCTGTTTCGCGTGCTAGATCAGTGCATTTTTTTGCAGATATGCGAAATTGGCACGGAAACTACGATTCGGCAAGCACGATCACGATTTATTCGAGCTTATGTCAGATTCGACGATTCTTCGTTTCAGAAGTGTATTTCTGTGCGGAATCGCTGTTTCGCGTGCTATATCAGTGCATTTGCATGCAAGTATGCGAAATTGGAATAGAAACTCCGACCCGGCAAGCACGATCACAATTTATTCGAGCCTATGTCAGTTTCGACATTCTTCGTTTCAGAAGTGTATTTCTGTGCGGAATCGCTGTTTCGCGTGCTAGATCAGTGCATTTGCATGCAAATATGCGAAATTGGACAGAAACTCCGACCAGGCAAGCACGATCACAATTTATTCGAGCCTATGTCAGATTCGACGATTCTTCGTTTCAGAAGTGTATTTCTGTGCGGAATCGCTGTTTCGCGTGTTAGATCAGTGCATTTGCATGAAAATATGCGAAATTGGACAGAAACTCCGACCAGTCAAGCACGATCACGATTTATTCGAGCTTATGTCAGATTCGACGATTCTTCGTTTCAGAAGTGTATTTCTGTGCGGAATCGCTGTTTCGCGCGCTAGATCAGTGCATTTGCATGCAAGTATGCGAAATTGGAATTGAAACTCCGACCCGGCAAGCACGATCACGATTTATTCGACGTTATGTCAGATTCGACGATTCTTCGTTTCAGAAGTGTATTTCTGTGCGGAATCGCTGTTTCGCGTGCTATATCAGTGCATTTGCAGGCAAGTATGCCAAATTGGAATAGAAACTCCGACACGGCAAGCACGATCACGATTTATTCGACGTTATGTCAGATTCGACGATTCTTCGTTTCAGAAGTGTATTTCTGTGCGGAATCGCTGTTTCGCGTGCTAGATCAGTGCATTTGCATGCAAATATGCGAAATTGGACAGAAACTCCGACCAGGCAAGCACGATCACAATTTATTCGAGCCTATGTCAGATTCGACGATTCTTCGTTTCAGAAGTGTATTTCTGTGCGGAATCGCTGTTTCGCGTGTTAGATCAGTGCATTTGCATGCAAACATTCCAAATTGGCACAGAAACTCCGATCCGCACAAACACGATCACGATTTATTCGAGCTTATGTCAGATTCGACGATTCTTCGTTTCAGAAGTGTATTTCTGTGCGGAATCGATGTTTCGCGCGCTAGATCAGTGCATTTGCATGCAAGTATGACAAATTGGAATAGAAACTCCGACCGGCAATCACGATCACGATTTATTCGAGCTTATGTCAGATTCGACGATTCTTCGTTTCAGAAGTGTATTTCTGTGCGGAATCGCTGTTTCGCGCGCTAGATCAGTGCATTTGCAGGCAAGTATGCCAAATTGGAATGGAAACTCCGACACGGCAAGCACGATCACGATTTATTCGACGTTATGTCAGATTCGACGATTCTTCGTTTCAGAAGTGTATTTCTGTGCGGAATAGGTGTTTCGCGTGCTAGATCAGTGCATTTGCATGCAAATATGCGAAATTGGACAGAAACTCCGACCAAGCAAGCACGATCACAATTTATTCGAGCCTATGTCAGATTCGACGATTCTTCGTTTCAGAAGTGTATTTCAGTGCGGAATCGCTGTTTCGCGTGCTAGATCAGTGCATTTGCATGCAAATATGCGAAATTGGCACGGAAACTCCGATTCGGCAAGCACGATCACGATTTATTCGAGCTTATGTCAGATTCGACGATTCTTCGTTTCAGAAGTGTATTTCTGTGCGGAATCGCTGTTTCGCGTGCTATATCAGTGCATTTGCATGCAAGTATGCGAAATTGGAATAGAAACTCCGACCCGGCAAGCACGATCACAATTTATTCGAGCCTATGTCAGTTTCGACATTCTTCGTTTCAGAAGTGTATTTCTGTGCGGAATCGCTGTTTCGCGCGCTAGATCAGAGCATTTGCATGCAAATATGCGAAATTGGCACGAAATCTCCGATTTGGCAAGCACGATCATGGTTTATTCGAGCTTATGTCAGATTCGACGATTATTCGTTTCACAAATGAATTTCTGTACGGAATCGCTGTTTAGCGTGCTAGATCAGTGCATTTGTATGCAAATATGCGAAATAGGTACGGAAACTCCGATTCGGCAAGCACGACCACGATTTATTCGAGCTTATGTCAGATTCGACGATTCTTCGTTTCAGAAGTGTATTTCTGTGCGGAATCGCTGTTTCGCGCGCTAGATCGGTGCATTTGCAGGCAAGTATGCGAAATTGGAATAGAAACTCCGACCCGGCAAGCACGATCACAATTTATTCGAGCCTATGTCAGTTTCGACATTCTTCGTTTCAGAAGTGTATTTCTGTGCGGAATCGCTGTTTCGCGCGCTAGATCAGAGCATTTGCATGCAAATATGCGAAATTGGCACGAAATCTCCGATTTGGCAAGCACGATCATGGTTTATTCGAGCTTATGTCAGATTCGACGATTATTCGTTTCACAAATGAATTTCTGTACGGAATCGCTGTTTAGCGTGCTAGATCAGTGCATTTGTATGCAAATATGCGAAATGGGTACGGAAACTCCGATTCGGCAAGCACGACCACGATTTATTCGAGCTTATGTCAGATTCGACGATTCTTCGTTTCAGAAGTGTATTTCTGTGCGGAATCGCTGTTTCGCGCGCTAGATCGGTGCATTTGCAGGCAAGTATGCCAAATTGGAATAAAAACTCCGACACGGCAAGCACGATCACGATTTATTCGACGTTATGTCAGATTCGACGATTCTTCGTTTCAGAAGTGTATGTCTGTGCGGAATCGCTGTTTCGCGTGCTAGATCAGTGCATTTGCATGCAAATATGCGAAATTGGACAGAAACTCCGACCAGGCAAGCACGATCACAATTTATTCGAGCCTATGTCAGATTCGACGATTCTTCGTTTCAGAAGTGTATTTATGTGCGGAATCGCTGTTTCGCGTGTTAGATCAGTGCATTTGCATGCAAACATTCCAAATTGGCACAGAAACTCCGATCCGCACAAACACGATCACGATTTATTCGAGCTTATGTCAGATTCGACGATTCTTCGTTTCAGAAGTGTATTTCTGTGCGTAATCGCTGTTTCGCGCGCTAGATCAGTGCATTTGCATGCAAGTATGACAAATTGGAATAGAAACTCCGACCGGCAATCACGATCACGATTTATTCGAGCTTATGTCAGATTCGACGATTCTTCGTTTCAGTAGTGTATTTCTGTGCGGAATCGCTGTTTCGCGCGCTAGATCAGTGCATTTGCATGCAAGTATGCGAAAGTGGAATTGAAACTCCGACCCGGCAAGCACGATCACAATTTATTCGATCCTATGTCAGATTCGACGATTATTCGTTTCACAAATGAATTTCTGTACGGAATCGCTGTTTAGCGAGCTAGATCAGTGCATTTGTATTCAAATATGCGAAATTGGCACGGAAACTCCGATTCGGCAAGCACGACCACGATTTATTCGGGATTATGTCAGATTCGACGATTCTTCGTTTGAGAAGTGTATTTCTGTGCGGAATCGCTGTTTCGCGCGCTAGATCAGTGCATTTGCATGCAAATATGCGAAATTGGCACGAAATCTCCGATTTGGCAAGCACGATCATGGTTTATTCGAGCTTATGTCAGATTCGACGATTATTCGTTTCACAAATGAATTTCTGTACGGAATCGCTGTTTAGCGTGCTAGATCAGTGCATTTGTATGCAAATATGCGAAATTGGTACGGAAACTCCGATTCGGCAAGCACGACCACGATTTATTCGAGATTATGTCAGATTCGACGATTCTTCGTTTGAGAAGTGTATTTCTGTGCGGAATCGCTGTTTCGCGCGCAAGATCAGTGCATTTGCATGCAAATATGCGAAATTGGCACGAAAACTCCGATTCGGCAAGCACGATCACGATTTATTCGAGCTTATGTCAGATTCGACGATTATTTGTTTCACAAATGAATTTCTGTGCGGAATCGCCGTTTCGCGGGCTAGATCAGTGCATCTGCATGCAAACATGCCAAATTGGCACAGAAACTCCGACCCGTCAAGCACGATCACAATTTATTCGAGCCTATGTCAGATTCGACGATTCTTCGTTTCAGAAGTGTATTTCTGTGCGGAATCGCTGTTTCGCGTGCTAGATCAGTGCATTTGTATGCAGATATGCGAAATTGGCACGGAAACTCCGATTTGGCAAGCACGATCACGATTTATTCGAGCTTATGTCAGATTCGACGATTCTTCGTTTCAGAAGTGTATTTCTGTGCGGAATCGCTGTTTCGCGTGCTATATCAGTGCATTTGCATGCAAGTATGCGAAATTGGAATTGAAACTCCGACCCGGCAAGCACGATCACAATTTATTCGAGCCTATGTCAGATTCGACGATTATTCGTTTCACAAATGAATTTCTGTACGGAATCGCTGTTTAGCGATCTAGATCAGTGCATTTGTATTCAAATATGCGAAATTGGCACGGAAACTCCGATTCGGCAAGCACGACAACGATTTATTCGAGATTATGTCAGATTCGACGATTCTTCGTTTCAGAAGTGTATTTCTGTGCGGAATCGCTGTTTCGCGCGCTAGATCAGTGCATTTGCAGGCAAGTATGCCAAATTGGAATAGAAACTCCGACACGGCAAGCACGATCACGATTTATTCGACGTTATGTCAGATTCGACGATTCTTCGTTTCAGAAGTGTATTTCTGTGCGGAATCGCTGTTTCGCGTGCTAGATCAGTGCATTTGCATGCAAATATGCGAAATTGGACAGAAACTCCGACCAGGCAAGCACGATCACAATTTATTCGAGCCTATGTCAGATTCGACGATTCTTCGTTTCAGAAGTGTATTTCTGTGCGGAATCGCTGTTTCGCGTGCTATATCCGTGCATTTGCATGCAAGTATGCGAAATTGGAATTGAAACTCCGACCCGGCAAGCACGATCACAATTTATTCGAGCCTATGTCAGATTCGACGATTATTCGTTTCACAAATGAATTTCTGTACGGAATCGCTGTTTAGCGATCTAGATCAGTGGATTTGTATTCAAATATGCGAAATTGGCACGGAAACTCCGATTCGGCAAGCACGACCACGATTTATTCGGGATTATGTCAGATTCGACGATTCTTCGTTTGAGAAGTGTATTTCTGTGCGGAATCGCTGTTTCGCGCGCTAGATCAGTGCATTTGCATGCAAATATGCGAAATTGGCACGAAATCTCCGATTTGGCAAGCACGATCATGGTTTATTCGAGCTTATGTCAGATTCGACGATTATTTGTTTCACAAATGAATTTCTGTGCGGAATCGCCGTTTCGCGGGCTAGATCAGTGCATTTGCATGCAAACATGCCAAATTGGCACAGAAACTCCGACCCGTCAAGCACGATCACAATTTATTCGAGCCTATGTCAGATTCGACGATTCTTCGTTTCAGAAGTGTATTTCTGTGCGGAATCGCTGTTTCGCGTGCTAGATCAGTGCATTTGTATGCAGATATGCGAAATTGGCACGGAAACTGCGATTTGGCAAGCACGATCACGATTTATTCGAGCTTATGTCAGATTCGACGATTCTTCGTTTCAGAAGTTTATTTCTGTGCGGAATCGCTCTTTAGCGATCCAGATCAGTGCATTTGTATTCAAATATGCGAAATTGGCACGGAAACTCCGATTCGGCAAGCACGACCACGATTTATTCGAGATTATGTCAGATTCGACGATTCTTCGTTTCAGAAGTGTATTTCTGTGCGGAATCGCTGTTTCGCGCGCTAGATCAGTGCATTTGCAGGCAAGTATGCCAAATTGGAATAGAAACTCCGACACGGCAAGCACGATCACGATTTATTCGACGTTATGTCAGATTCGACGATTCTTCGTTTCAGAAGTGTATTTCTGTGCGGAATCGCTGTTTCGCGTGCTAGATCAGTGCATTTGCATGCAAATATGCGAAATTGGACAGAAACTCCGACCAGGCAAGCACGATCACAATTTATTCGAGCCTATGTCAGATTCGACGATTCTTCGTTTCAGAAGTGTATTTCTGTGCGGAATCGCTGTTTCGCGTGCTATATCAGTGCATTTGCATGCAAGTATGCGAAATTGGAATTGAAACTCCGACCCGGGAAGCACGATCACAATTTATTCGAGCCTATGTCAGATTCGACGATTATTCGTTTCACAAATGAATTTCTGTACGGAATCGCTGTTTAGCGATCTAGATCAGTGCATTTGTATTCAAATATGCGAAATTGGCACGGAAACTCCGATTCGGCAAGCACGACCACGATTTATTCGAGATTATGTCAGATTCGACGATTCTTCGTTTCAGAAGTGTATTTCTGTGCGGAATCGCTGTCTCGCGCGCTAGATCAGTGCATTTGCAGGCAAGTATGCCAAATTGGAATAGAAACTCCGACACGGCAAGCACGATCACGATTTATTCGACGTTATGTCAGATTCGACGATTCTTCGTTTCAGAAGTGTATTTCTGTGCGAATCGCTGTTTCGCGTGCTAGATCAGTGCATTTGCATGCAAATATGCGAAATTGGACAGAAACTCCGACCAGGCAAGCACGATCACAATTTATTCGAGCCTATGTCAGATTCGACGATTCTTCGTTTCAGAAGTGTATTTCAGTGCGGAATCGCTGTTTCGCGTGCTAGATCAGTGCATTTGCATGCAAATATGCGAAATTGGCACGAAAACTCCGATTCGGCAAGCACGATCACAATTTATTCGAGCCTATGTCAGATTCGACGATTCTTCGATTCAGAAGTGTATTTCTGTGCGGAATCGCTGTTTCGCGTGCTATATCAGTGCATTTGCATGCAAGTATGCGAAATTGGAATTGAAACTCCGTCCCGGCAAGCACGATCACAATTTATTCGAGCCTATGTCAGATTCGACGATTATTCGTTTCACAAATGAATTTCTGTACGGAATCGCTGTTTAGCGATCTAGATCAGTGCATTTGTATTCAAATATGCGAAATTGGCACGGAAACTCCGATTCGGCAAGCACGACCACGATTTATTCGAGATTATGTCAGATTCGACGATTCTTCGTTTCAGAAGTGTATTTCTGTGCGGAATCGCTGTTTCGCGCGCTAGATCAGTGCATTTGCAGGCAAGTATGCCAAATTGGAATAGAAACTCCGACACGGCAAGCACGATCACGATTTATTCGACGTTATGTCAGATTCGACGATTCTTCGTTTCAGAAGTGTATTTCTGTGCGGAATCGCTGTTTCGCGTGCTAGATCAGTGCATTTGCATGCAAATATGCGAAATTGGACAGAAACTCCGACCAGGCAAGCACGATCACAATTTATTCGAGCCTATGTCAGATTCGACGATTCTTCGTTTCAGAAGTGTATTTCTGTGCAGAATCGCTGTTTCGCGTGCTATATCAGTGCATTTGCATGCAAGTATGCGAAATTGGAATTGAAACTCCGACCCGGCAAGCACGATCACAATTTATTCGAGCCTATGTCAGATTCGACGATTATTCGTTTCACAAATGAATTTCTGTACGGAATCGCTGTTTAGCGATCTAGATCAGTGCATTTGTATTCAAATATGCGAAATTGGCACGGAAACTCCGATTCGGCAAGCACGACCACGATTTATTCGGGATTATGTCAGATTCGACGATTCTTCGTTTGAGAAGTGTATTTCTGTGCGGAATCGCTGTTTCGCGCGCTAGATCAGTGCATTTGCATGCAAATATGCGAAATTGGCACGAAATCTCCGATTTGGCAAGCACGATCATGGTTTATTCGAGCTTATGTCAGATTCGACGATTATTCGTTTCACAAATGAATTTCTGTACGGAATCGCTGTTTAGCGTGCTAGATCAGTGCATTTGTATGCAAATATGCGAAATTGGTACGGAAACTCCGATTCGGCAAGCACGACCACGATTTATTCGAGCTTATGTCAGATTCGACGATTCTTCGTTTCAGAAGTGTATTACTGTGCGGAATCGCTATTTCGCGTGCTATATCAGTGCATTTGCATGCAAGTATGCGAAATTGGAATTGAAACTCCGACCCGGCAAGCACGATCACAATTTATTCGAGCCTATGTCAGATTCGACGATTATTCGTTTCACAAATGAATTTCTGTACGGAATCGCTGTTTAGCGTGCTAGATCAGTGCATTTGTATTCAAATATGCGAAATTGGCACGGAAACTCCGATTCGGTAAGCACGACCACGATTTATTCGAGATTATGTCAGATTCGACGATTCTTCGTTTGAGAAGTGTATTTCTGCGCGGAATCGCTGTTTAGCGTAGTAGATCAGTGCATTTGCAAGCAAGTATGCCAAATTGGAATAGAAACTCCGACCCGGCAAGCACGATCACGATTTATTCGAGCTTATGTCAGATTCGACGATTCTTTGTTTCAGAAGTGTATTTCTGTGCGGAATCGCTGTTTCGCGTGCTAGATCAGTGCATTTGTATGCAGATATGCGAAATTGGCACGGAAACTCCGATTTGGCAAGCACGATCACGATTTATTCGAGCTTATGTCAGATTCGACGATTCTTCGTTTCAGAAGTGTATTTCTGTGCGGAATCGCTGTTTCGCGTGCTATATCAGTGCATTTGCATGCAAGTATGCGAAATTGGAATTGAAACTCCGACCCGGCAAGCACGATCACAATTTATTCGAGCCTATGTCAGATTCGACGATTATTCGTTTCACAAATGAATTTCTGTACGGAATCGCTCTTTAGCGATCTAGATCAGTGCATTTGTATTCAAATATGCGAAATTGGCACGGAAACTCCGATTCGGCAAGCACGACCACGATTTATTCGAGATTATGTCAGATTCGACGATTCTTCGTTTCAGAAGTGTATTTCTGTGCGGAATCGCTGTTTCGCGCGCTAGATCAGTGCATTTGCAGGCAAGTATGCCAAATTGGAATAGAAACTCCGACACGGCAAGCACGATCACGATTTATTCGACGTTATGTCAGATTCGACGATTCTTCGTGTCAGAAGTGTATTTCTGTGCGGAATCGCTGTTTCGCGTGCTAGATCAGTGCATTTGCATGCAAATATGCGAAATTGGACAGAAACTGCGACCAGGCAAGCACGATCACAATTTATTCGAGCCTATGTCAGATTCGACGATTCTTCGTTTCAGAAGTGTATTTCTGTGCGGAATCGCTGTTTCGCGTGCTATATCAGTGCATTTGCATGCAAGTATGCGAAATTGGAATTGAAACTCCGACCCGGGAAGCACGATCACAATTTATTCGAGCCTATGTCAGATTCGACGATTATTCGTTTCACAAATGAATTTCTGTACGGAATCGCTGTTTAGCGATCTAGATCAGTGCATTTGTATTCAAATATGCGAAATTGGCACGGAAACTCCGATTCGGCAAGCACGACCACGATTTATTCGAGATTATGTCAGATTCGACGATTCTTCGTTTCAGAAGTGTATTTCTGTGCGGAATCGCTGTTTCGCGCGCTAGATCAGTGCATTTGCAGGCAAGTATGCCAAATTGGAATAGAAACTCCGACACGGCAAGCACGATCACGATTATTCGACGTTATGTCAGATTCGACGATTCTTCGTTTCAGAAGTGTATTTCTGTGCGGAATCGCTGTTTCGCGTGCTAGATCAGTGCATTCGCATGCAAATATGCGAAATTGGACAGAAACTCCGACCAGGCAAGCACGATCACAATTTATTCGAGCCTATGTCAGATTCGACGATTCTTCGTTTCAGAAGTGTATTTCAGTGCGGAATCGCTGTTTCGCGTGCTAGATCAGTGCATTTGCATGCAAATATGCGAAATTGGCACGAAAACTCCGATTCGGCAAGCACGATCACGATTTATTCGAGCTTATGTCAGATTCGACAATTATTCGTTTCACAAATGAATTTCTGTGCGGAATCGCTGTTTCGCGTAGTAGATCAGTGCATTTGCAAGCAAGTATGCCAAATTGGAATAGAAACTCCGACCCGGCAAGCCCGATCACGATTTATTCGAGCTTATGTCAGATTCGACGATTCTTTGTTTCAGAAGTGAATTTCTGTGCGGAATCGCTGTTTCGCTGCTAGATCAGTGCATTTGTATGCAGATATGCGAAATTGGCACGGAAACTCCGATTCGGCAAGCACGATCACGATTTATTCGAGCTTATGTCAGATTCGACGATTCTTCGTTTCAGAAGTGTATTTCTGTGCGGAATCGCTGTTTCGCGTGCTATATCAGTGCATTTGCATGCAAGTATGCGAATTGGAATAGAAACTCCGACCCGGCAAGCACGATCACAATTTATTCGAGCCTATGTCAGATTCGACGATTATTCGTTTCACAAATGAATTTCTGTACGGAATCGCTGTTTCGCGTGCTAGATCGGTGCATTTGCAGGCAAGTATGCCAAATTGGAATAGAAATTCCGACACGGCAAGCACGATCACGATTTATTCGACGTTATGTCAGATTCGACGATTCTTCGTTTCAGAAGTGTATTTCTGTGCGGAATCGCTGTTTCGCGTGCTAGATCAGTGCATTTGCATGCAAATATGCGAAATTGGACAGAAACTCCGACCAGGCAAGCACGATCACAATTTATTCGAGCCTATGTCAGATTCGACGATTCTTCGTTTCAGAAGTGTATTTATGTGCGGAATCGCTGTTTCGCGTGTTAGATCAGTGCATTTGCATGCAAACATTCCAAATTGGCACAGAAACTCCGATCCGCACAAACACGATCACGATTTATTCGAGCTTATGTCAGATTCGACGATTCTTCGTTTCAGAAGTGTATTTCTGTGCGTAATCGCTGTTTCGCGCGCTAGATCAGTGCATTTGTATTCAAATATGCGAAATTGGCACGGAAACTCCGATTCGGCAAGCTCGACCACGATTTATTCGGGATTATGTCAGATTCGACGATTCTTCGTTTGAGAAGTGTATTTCTGTGCGGAATCGCTGTTTCGCGCGCTAGATCAGTGCATTTGCATGCAAATATGCGAAATTGGCACGAAAACTCCGATTCGGCAAGCACGATCATGATTTATTCGAGCTTATGTCAGATTCGACGATTCTTCGTTTCAGAAGTGTATTTCTGTGCGGAATCGCTGTTTCGCGAGCTAGATCAGTGCATTTGCATGCAAATATGCGAAATTGGCACGAAATCTCCGATTTGGCAAGCACGATCATGGTTTATTCGAGCTTATGTCAGATTCGACGATTATTCGTTTCACAAATGAATATCTGTACGGAATCGCTGTTTAGCGTGCTAGATCAGTGCATTTGTATGCAAATATGCGAAATTGGTACGGAAACTCCGATTCGGCAAGCACGACCACGATTTATTCGATCTTATGTCAGATTCGACGATTCTTCGTTTCAGAAGTGTATTACTTTGCGGAATCGCTGTTTCGCGTGCTATATCAGTGCATTTGCATGCAAGTATGCGAAATTGGAATTGAAACTCCGACCCGGCAAGCACGATCACAATTTATTCGAGCCTATGTCAGATTCGACGATTATTCGTTTCACAAATGAATTTCTGTACGGAATCGCTGTTTAGCGATCTAGATCAGTGCATTTGTATTCAAATATGCGAAATTGGCACGGAAACTCCGATTCGGCAAGCACGACCACGATTTATTCGAGATTATGTCAGATTCGACGATTCTTCGTTTCAGAAGTGTATTTCTGTGCGGAATCGCTGTTTCGCGCGCTAGATCAGTGCATTTGCAGGCAAGTATGCCAAATTGGAATAGAAACTCCGACACGGCAAGCACGATCACGATTTATTCGAGATTATGTCAGATTCGACGATTCTTCGTTTCAGAAGTGTATTTCTGTGCGGAATCGCTGTTTCGCGCGCTAGATCAGAGCATTTGCATGCAAATATGCGAAATTGGCACGAAATCTCCGATTTGGCAAGCACGATCACGATTTATTCGAGCTTATGTCAGATTCGACGATTCTTTGTTTCAGAAGTGTATTTCTGTGCGGAATCGCTATTTCGCGTGCTAGATCAGTGCATTTGTATGCAGATATGCGAAATTGGCACGGAAACTCCGATTCGGCAAGCACGATCACGATTTATTCGAGCTTATGTCAGATTCGACGATTCTTCGTTTCAGAAGTGTATTTCTGTGCGGAATCGCTGTTTCGCGTGCTAGATCGGTGCATTTGCAGGCAAGTATGCCAAATTGGAATAGAAACTCCGACACGGCAAGCACGATCACGATTTATTCGACGTTATGTCAGATTCGACGATTCTTCGTTTCAGAAGTGTATTTCTGTGCGGAATCGCTGTTTCGCGTGCTAGATCAGTGCATTTGCATGCAAATATGCGAAATTGGACAGAAACTCCGACCAGGCAAGCACGATCACAATTTATTCGAGCCTATGTCAGATTCGACGATTCTTCGTTTCAGAAGTGTATTTATGTGCGGAATCGCTGTTTCGCGTGTTAGATCAGTGCATTTGCATGCAAACATTCCAAATTGGCACAGAAACTCCGATCCGCACAAACACGATCACGATTTATTCGAGCTTATGTCAGATTCGACGATTCTTCGTTTCAGAAGTGTATTTCTGTGCGTAATCGCTGTTTCGCGCGCTAGATCAGTGCATTTGTATTCAAATATGCGAAATTGGCACGGAAACTCCGATTCGGCAAGCACGACCACGATTTATTCGAGATTATGTCAGATTCGACGATTCTTCGTTTCAGAAGTGTATTTCTGAGCGGAATCGCTGTTTCGCGTGCTAGATCGGTGCATTTGCAGGCAAGTATGCCAAATTGGAATAGAAACTCCGACACGGCAAGCACGATCACGATTTATTCGACGTTATGTCAGATTCGACGATTCTTCGTTTCAGAAGTGTATTTCTGTGCGGAATCGCTGTTTCACGTGCTATATCAGTGCATTTGCATGCAAGTATGCGAAATTGGAATTGAAACTCCGTCCCGGCAAGCACGATCACAATTTATTCGAGCCTATGTCAGATTCGACGATTATTCGTTTCACAAATGAATTTCTGTACGGAATCGCTGTTTAGCGATCTAGATCAGTGCATTTGTATTCAAATATGCGAAATTGGCACGGAAACTCCGATTCGGCAAGCACGACCACGATTTATTCGAGATTATGTCAGATTCGACGATTCTTCGTTTCAGAAGTGTATTTCTGTGCGGAATCGCTGTTTCGCGTGCTAGATCGGTGCATTTGCAGGCAAGTATGCCAAATTGGAATAGAAACTCCGACACGGCAAGCACGATCACGATTTATTCGACGTTATGTCAGATTCGACGATTCTTCGTTTCAGAAGTGTATTTCTGTGCGGAATCGCTGTTTCGCGTGCTAGATCAGTGCATTTGCATGCAAATATGCGAAATTGGACAGAAACTCCGACCAGGCAAGCACGATCACAATTTATTCGAGCCTATGTCAGATTCGACGATTCTTCGTTTCAGATGTGTATTTATGTGCGGAATCGCTGTTTCGCGTGTTAGATCAGTGCATTTGCATGCAAACATTCCAAATTGGCACAGAAAGTCCGATCCGCACAAACACGATCATGATTTATTCGAGCTTATGTCAGATTCGACGATTCTTCGTTTCAGAAGTGTATTTCTGTGCGGAATCGCTGTTTCGCGAGCTAGATCAGTGCATTTGCATGCAAATATGCGAAATTGGCACGAAATCTCCGATTTGGCAAGCACGATCATGGTTTATTCGAGCTTATGTCAGATTCGACGATTATTCGTTTCACAAATGAATATCTGTACGGAATCGCTGTTTAGCGTGCTAGATCAGTGCATTTGTATGCAAATATGCGAAATTGGTACGGAAACTCCGATTCGGCAAGCACGACCACGATTTATTCGATCTTATGTCAGATTCGACGATTCTTCGTTTCAGAAGTGTATTACTTTGCGGAATCGCTGTTTCGCGTGCTATATCAGTGCATTTGCATGCAAGTATGCGAAATTGGAATTGAAACTCCGACCCGGCAAGCACGATCACAATTTATTCGAGCCTATGTCAGATTCGACGATTATTCGTTTCACAAATGAATTTCTGTACGGAATCGCTGTTTAGCGATCTAGATCAGTGCATTTGTATTCAAATATGCGAAATTGGCACGGAAACTCCGATTCGGCAAGCACGACCACGATTTATTCGAGATTATGTCAGATTCGACGATTCTTCGTTTCAGAAGTGTATTTCTGTGCGGAATCGCTGTTTCGCGCGCTAGATCAGTGCATTTGCAGGCAAGTATGCCAAATTGGAATAGAAACTCCGACACGGCAAGCACGATCACGATTTATTCGAGATTATGTCAGATTCGACGATTCTTCGTTTCAGAAGTGTATTTCTGTGCGGAATCGCTGTTTCGCGCGCTAGATCAGAGCATTTGCATGCAAATATGCGAAATTGGCACGAACTCTCCGATTTGGCAAGCACGATCACGATTTATTCGAGCTTATGTCAGATTCGACGATTCTTTGTTTCAGAAGTGTATTTCTGTGCGGAATCGCTATTTCGCGTGCTAGATCAGTGCATTTGTATGCAGATATGCGAAATTGGCACGGAAACTCCGATTTGGCAAGCACGATCACAATTTATTCGAGCCTATGTCAGATTCGACGATTCTTCGTTTCAGAAGTGTATTTCAGTGCGGAATCGCTGTTTCGCGTGCTAGATCAGTGCATTTGCATGCAAATATGCGAAATTGGCACGAAAACTCCGATTCGGCAAGCACGATCACGATTTATTCGAGCTTATGTCAGATTCGACAATTATTCGTTTCACAAATGAATTTCTGTGCGGAATCGCTGTTTCGCGTAGTAGATCAGTGCATTTGCAAGCAAGTATGCCAAATTGGAATAGAAACTCCGACCCGGCAAGCCCGATCACGATTTATTCGAGCTTATGTCAGATTCGACGATTCTTTGTTTCAGAAGTGTATTTCTGTGCGGAATCGCTGTTTCGCTGCTAGATCAGTGCATTTGTATGCAGATATGCGAAATTGGCACGGAAACTCCGATTCGGCAAGCACGATCACGATTTATTCGAGCTTATGTCAGATTCGACGATTCTTCGTTTCAGAAGTGTATTTCTGTGCGGAATCGCTGTTTCGCGTGCTATATCAGTGCATTTGCATGCAAGTATGCGAAATTGGAATAGAAACTCCGACCCGGCAAGCACGATCACAATTTATTCGAGCCTATGTCAGTTTCGACATTCTTCGTTTCAGAAGTGTATTTCTGTGCGGAATCGCTGTTTCGCGCGCTAGATCAGAGCATTTGCATGCAAATATGCGAAATTGGCACGAAATCTCCGATTTGGCAAGCACGATCACGATTTATTCGAGCTTATGTCAGATTCGACGATTCTTTGTTTCAGAAGTGTATTTCTGTGCGGAATCGCCATTTCGCGTGCTAGATCAGTGCATTTGTATGCAGATATGCGAAATTGGCACGGAAACTCCGATTCGGCAAGCACGATCACGATTTATTCGAGCTTATGTCAGATTCGACGATTCTTCGTTTCAGAAGTGTATTTCTGTGCGGAATCGCTGTTTCGCGTGCTAGATCGGTGCATTTGCAGGCAAGTATGCCAAATTGGAATAGAAACTCCGACACGGCAAGCACGATCACGATTTATTCGACGTTATGTCAGATTCGACGATTCTTCGTTTCAGAAGTGTATTTCTGTGCGGAATCGCTGTTTCGCGTGCTAGATCAGTGCATTTGCATGCAAATATGCGAAATTGGACAGAAACTCCGACCAGGCAAGCACGATCACAATTTATTCGAGCCTATGTCAGATTCGACGATTCTTCGTTTCAGAAGTGTATTTATGTGCGGAATCGCTGTTTCGCGTGTTAGATCAGTGCATTTGCATGCAAACATTCCAAATTGGCACAGAAACTCCGATCCGCACAAACACGATCACGATTTATTCGAGCTTATGTCAGATTCGACGATTCTTCGTTTCAGAAGTGTATTTCTGTGCGTAATCGCTGTTTCGCGCGCTAGATCAGTGCATTTGTATTCAAATATGCGAAATTGGAATAGAAACTCCGACACGGCAAGCACGATCACGATTTATTCGACGTTATGTCAGATTCGACGATTCTTCGTTTCAGAAGTGTATTTCTGTGCGGAATCGCTGTTTCGCGTGCTATATCAGTGCATTTGCATGCAAGTATGCGAAATTGGAATTGAAACTCCGTCCCGGCAAGCACGATCACAATTTATTCGAGCCTATGTCAGATTCGACGATTATTCGTTTCACAAATGAATTTCTGTACGGAATCGCTGTTTAGCGATCTAGATCAGTGCATTTGTATTCAAATATGCGAAATTGGCACGGAAACTCCGATTCGGCAAGCACGACCACGATTTATTCGAGATTATGTCAGATTCGACGATTCTTCGTTTCAGAAGTGTATTTCTGTGCGGAATCGCTGTTTCGCGTGCTAGATCGGTGCATTTGCAGGCAAGTATGCCAAATTGGAATAGAAACTCCGACACGGCAAGCACGATCACGATTTATTCGACGTTATGTCAGATTCGACGATTCTTCGTTTCAGAAGTGTATTTCTGTGCGGAATCGCTGTTTCGCGTGCTAGATCAGTGCATTTGCATGCAAATATGCGAAATTGGACAGAAACTCCGACCAGGCAAGCACGATCACAATTTATTCGAGCCTATGTCAGATTCGACGATTCTTCGTTTCAGAAGTGTATTTATGTGCGGAATCGCTGTTTCGCGTGTTAGATCAGTGCATTTGCATGCAAACATTCCAAATTGGCACAGAAAGTCCGATCCGCACAAACACGATCATGATTTATTCGAGCTTATGTCAGATTCGACGATTCTTCGTTTCAGAAGTGTATTTCTGTGCGTAATCGCTGTTTCGCGCGCTAGATCAGTGCATTTGCATGCAAGTATGACAAATTGGAATAGAAACTCCGACCGGCAATCACGATCACGATTTATTCGAGCTTATGTCAGATTCGACAATTCTTCGTTTCAGAAGTGTATTTCTGTGCGGAATCGCTGTTTCGCGCGCTAGATCAGTGCATTTGCATGCAAGTATGCGAAAGTGGAATTGAAACTCCGACCCGGCAAGCACGATCACAATTTATTCGAGCCTATGTCAGATTCGACGATTATTCGTTTCACAAATGAATTTCTGTACGGAATCGCTGTTTAGCGATCTAGATCAGTGCATTTGTATTCAAATATGCGAAATTGGCACGGAAACTCCGATTCGGCAAGCACGACCACGATTTATTCGAGATTATGTCAGATTCGACGATTCTTCGTTTCAGAAGTGTATTTCTGTGCGGAATCGCTGTTTCGCGCGCTAGATCAGTGCATTTGCAGGCAAGTATGCCAAATTGGAATAGAAACTCCGACACGGCAAGCACGATCACGATTTATTCGAGATTATGTCAGATTCGACGATTCTTCGTTTCAGAAGTGTATTTCTGTGCGGAATCGCTGTTTCGCGCGCTAGATCAGAGCATTTGCATGCAAATATGCGAAATTGGCACGAAATCTCCGATTTGGCAAGCACGATCACGATTAATTCGAGCTTATGTCAGATTCGACGATTCTTTGTTTCAGAAGTGTATTTCTGTGCGGAATCGCTATTTCGCGTGCTAGATCAGTGCATTTGTATGCAGATATGCGAAATTGGCACGGAAACTCCGATTCGGCAAGCACGATCACGATTTATTCGAGCTTATGTCAGATTCGACGATTCTTCGTTTCAGAAGTGTATTTCTGTGCGGAATCGCTGTTTCGCGTGCTAGATCGGTGCATTTGCAGCCAAGTATGCCAAATTGGAATAGAAACTCCGACACGGCAAGCACGATCACGATTTATTCGACGTTATGTCAGATTCGACGATTCTTCGTTTCAGACGTGTATTTCTGTGCGGAATCGCTGTTTCGCGTGCTAGATCAGTGCATTTGCATGCAAATATGCGAAATTGGACAGAAACTCCGACCAGGCAAGCACGATCACAATTTATTCGAGCCTATGTCAGATTCGACGATTCTTCGTTTCAGAAGTGTATTTATGTGCGGAATCGCTGTTTCGCGTGTTAGATCAGTGCATTTGCATGCAAACATTCCAAATTGGCACAGAAACTCCGATCCGCACAAACACGATCACGATTTATTCGAGCTTATGTCAGATTCGACGATTCTTCGTTTCAGAAGTGTATTTCTGTGCGTAATCGCTGTTTCGCGCGCTAGATCAGTGCATTTGCATGCAAGTATGACAAATTGGAATAGAAACTCCGACCGGCAATCACGATCACGATTTATTCGAGCTTATGTCAGATTCGACGATTCTTCGTTTCAGAAGTGTATTTCTGTGCGGAATCGCTGTTTCGCGCGCTAGATCAGTGCATTTGCATGCAAGTATGGGAAAGTGGAATTGAAACTCCGACCCGGCAAGCACGATCACAATTTATTCGAGCCTATGTCAGATTCGACGATTATTCGTTTCACAAATGAATTTCTGTACGGAATCGCTGTTTAGCGAGCTAGATCAGTGCATTTGTATTCAAATATGCGAAATTGGCACGGAAACTCCGATTCGGCAAGCACGACCACGATTTATTCGGGATTATGTCAGATTCGACGATTCTTCGTTTGAGAAGTGTATTTCTGTGCGGAATCGTTGTTTCGCGCGCTAGATCAGTGCATTTGCATGCAAATATGCGAAATTGGCACGAAAACTCCGATTCGGCAAGCACGATCATGATTTATTCGAGCTTATGTCAGATTCGACGATTCTTCGTTTCAGAAGTGTATTTCTGTGCGGAATCGCTGTTTCGCGTGCTAGATCGGTGCATTTGCAGGCAAGTATGCCAAATTGGAATAGAAACTCCGACACGGCAAGCACGATCACGATTTATTCGACGTTATGTCAGATTCGACGATTCTTCGTTTCAGAAGTGTATTTCTGTGCGGAATCGCTGTTTCGCGTGCTAGATCAGTGCATTTGCATGCAAATATGCGAAATTGGACAGAAACTCCGACCAGGCAAGCACGATCACAATTTATTCGAGCCTATGTCAGATTCGACGATTCTTCGTTTCAGAAGTGTATTTATGTGCGGAATCGCTGTTTCGCGTGTTAGATCAGTGCATTTGCATGCAAACATTCCAAATTGGCACAGAAACTCCGATCCGCACAAACACGATCACGATTTATTCGAGCTTATGTCAGATTCGACGATTCTTCGTTTCAGAAGTGTATTTCTGTGCGTAATCGCTGTTTCGCGCGCTAGATCAGTGCATTTGTATTCAAATATGCGAAATTGGCACGGAAACTCCGATTCGGCAAGCACGACCACGATTTATTCGAGATTATGTCAGATTCGACGATTCTTCGTTTCAGAAGTGTATTTCTGTGCGGAATCGCTGTTTCGCGTGCTAGATCGGTGCATTTGCAGGCAAGTATGCCAAATTGGAATAGAAACTCCGACACGGCAAGCACGATCACGATTTATTCGACGTTATGTCAGATTCGACGATTCTTCGTTTCAGAAGTGTATTTCTGTGCGGAATCGCTGTTTCGCGTGCTATATCAGTGCATTTGCATGCAAGTATGCGAAATTGGAATTGAAACTCCGTCCCGGCAAGCACGATCACAATTTATTCGAGCCTATGTCAGATTCGACGATTATTCGTTTCACAAATGAATTTCTGTACGGAATCGCTGTTTAGCGAGCTAGATCAGTGCATTTGTATTCAAATATGCGAAATTGGCACGGAAACTCCGATTCGGCAAGCACGACCACGATTTATTCGGGATTATGTCAGATTCGACGATTCTTCGTTTGAGAAGTGTATTTCTGTGCGGAATCGTTGTTTCGCGCGCTAGATCAGTGCATTTGCATGCAAATATGCGAAATTGGCACGAAAACTCCGATTCGGCAAGCACGATCATGATTTATTCGAGCTTATGTCAGATTCGACGATTCTTCGTTTCAGAAGTGTATTTCTGTGCGGAATCGCTGTTTCGCGTGCTAGATCGGTGCATTTGCAGGCAAGTATGCCAAATTGGAATAGAAACTCCGACACGGCAAGCACGATCACGATTTATTCGACGTTATGTCAGATTCGACGATTCTTCGTTTCAGAAGTGTATTTCTGTGCGGAATCGCTGTTTCGCGTGCTAGATCAGTGCATTTGCATGCAAATATGCGAAATTGGACAGAAACTCCGACCAGGCAAGCACGATCACAATTTATTCGAGCCTATGTCAGATTCGACGATTCTTCGTTTCAGAAGTGTATTTATGTGCGGAATCGCTGTTTCGCGTGTTAGATCAGTGCATTTGCATGCAAACATTCCAAATTGGCACAGAAACTCCGATCCGCACAAACACGATCACGATTTATTCGAGCTTATGTCAGATTCGACGATTCTTCGTTTCAGAAGTGTATTTCTGTGCGTAATCGCTGTTTCGCGCGCTAGATCAGTGCATTTGTATTCAAATATGCGAAATTGGCACGGAAACTCCGATTCGGCAAGCACGACCACGATTTATTCGAGATTATGTCAGATTCGACGATTCTTCGTTTCAGAAGTGTATTTCTGTGCGGAATCGCTGTTTCGCGTGCTAGATCGGTGCATTTGCAGGCAAGTATGCCAAATTGGAATAGAAACTCCGACACGGCAAGCACGATCACGATTTATTCGACGTTATGTCAGATTCGACGATTCTTCGTTTCAGAAGTGTATTTCTGTGCGGAATCGCTGTTTCGCGTGCTATATCAGTGCATTTGCATGCAAGTATGCGAAATTGGAATTGAAACTCCGTCCCGGCAAGCACGATCACAATTTATTCGAGCCTATGTCAGATTCGACGATTATTCGTTTCACAAATGAATTTCTGTACGGAATCGCTGTTTAGCGATCTAGATCAGTGCATTTGCAGGCAAGTATGCCAAATTGGAATAGAAACTCCGACACGGCAAGCACGATCACGATTTATTCGACGTTATGTCAGATTCGACGATTCTTCGTTTCAGAAGTGTATTTCTGTGCGGAATCGCTGTTTCGCGTGCTATATCAGTGCATTTGCATGCAAGTATGCGAAATTGGAATTGAAACTCCGTCCCGGCAAGCACGATCACAATTTATTCGAGCCTATGTCAGATTCGACGATTATTCGTTTCACAAATGAATTTCTGTACGGAATCGCTGTTTAGCGATCTAGATCAGTGCATTTGTATTCAAATATGCGAAATTGGCACGGAAACTCCGATTCGGCAAGCACGACCACGATTTATTCGGGATTATGTCAGATTCGACGATTCTTCGTTTGAGAAGTGTATTTCTGTGCGGAATCGTTGTTTCGCGCGCTAGATCAGTGCATTTGCATGCAAATATGCGAAATTGGCACGAAAACTCCGATTCGGCAAGCACGATCATGATTTATTCGAGCTTATGTCAGATTCGACGATTCTTCGTTTCAGAAGTGTATTTCTGTGCGGAATCGCTGTTTCGCGTGCTAGATCGGTGCATTTGCAGGCAAGTATGCCAAATTGGAATAGAAACTCCGACACGGCAAGCACGATCACGATTTATTCGACGTTATGTCAGATTCGACGATTCTTCGTTTCAGAAGTGTATTTCTGTGCGGAATCGCTG
>NW_027469817.1:0-62302 GCF_051020765.1 Lasioglossum baleicum | reverse complement strand
ATGCGTTATGCGTTATGCGTTATGCGTTATGCGTTATGCGTTATGAGTTATGCGTTATGCGTTATGCGTTATGCGTTATGCGTTATGCGTTATGCGTTATGCGTTATGCGTTATGCGTTATGCGTTATGCGTTATGCGTTATGCGTTATGCGTTATGCGTTATGCGTTATGCGTTATGCGTTACGCGTTACGCGTTATGCGTTATGCGTTATGCGTTATGCGTTATGCGTTATGCGTTATGTGTTATGCGTTATGCGTTAAGCGTTATACGTTATGCGTTATGCGTTATGTGTTATGCGTTATGCGTTATGTGTTATGCGTTGTGCTTTACGGGTTATGCGATATGCGTTATGCGTTATGACTTTTTCATTGAACGTTATGCGTTATGCGATATGCGTTATGCGTTATGCGTTATGCGTTATGCGTTATGCGTTATGCGTTATGCGTTATGCGTTATGCGTTATGCGTTATGCGTTATGCGTTATGCGTTATGCGTTATGCGTTATGCGTTATGCGTTATGCGTTATGCGTTATGCGTTATGCGTTATGCCTTATGCGTTATGCGTTATGCGTTATGCGTTATGCGTTATGCGTTATGCGTTATGCGTTATGCGTTATGCGTTATGCGTTATGCGTTATGCGTTATGCGTTATGCCTTATGCCTTATGCGTTATGCGTTATGCGTTATGCGTTATGCGTTATGCGTTATGCGTTATGCGTTATGCGTTATGCGCCATGCGTTATCCGTTATGCGTTATCCGTTATGCGTTACGCGTTATGCGTTATGCGTTATGCGTTATGCGTTATGCGTTATGCGTTATGCGTTATGCGTTATGCGTTATGCGTTATGCGTTATGCGTTATGCGTTATGCGTTATGCCTTATGCGTTATGCGTTATGCGTTATGCGTTATGCGTTATGCGTTATGCGTTATGCGTTATGCGTTATGCGTTATGCGTTATGCGTTATGCGTTATGCGTTATGCGTTATGCGTTATGCGTTATGCGTTATGCGTTATGCGTTATGCGTTATGCGTTATGCGTTATGCGTTATGCGTTATGCGTTATGCGTTATGCGTTATGCGTTATGCGTTATGCGTTATGCGTTATGCGTTATGCGTTATGCGTTATGCGTTATGCGTTATGCGTTATGCGTTATGCGTTATGCGTTATGCGTTATGCGTTATGCGTTATGCGTTATGCGTTATGCGTTATGCGTTATGCGTTATGCGTTATGCGTTATGCGTTATGCGTTATGCGTTATGCGTTATGCGTTATGCGTTATGCGTTATGCGTTATGCGTTATGCGTTATGCGTTATGCGTTATGCGTTATGCGTTATGCGTCATGCGTTATGCGTTATGCGTTCTGCGTTATGCGTCATGCGTTATGCGTTATGCGTTCTGCGTTATGCGTTATGCGTTATGCGTTATGCGTTATGCGTTATGCGTTATGCGTTATGCGTTATGCGTTATGCGTTATGCGTTATGCGTTATGCGTTATGCGTTATGCGTTATGCCTTATGCGTTATGCGTTATGCGTTATGCGTTATGCGTTATGCGTTATGCGTTATGCGTTATGCGTTATGCGTTATGCGTTATGCCTTATGCGTTATGCGTTATGCGTTATGCGTTATGCGTTATGCGTTATGCGTTATGCGCCATGCGTTATCCGTTATGCGTTATCCGTTATGCGTTACGCGTTATGCGTTATGCGTCATGCGTTATGCGTTATGCGTTCTGCGTTATGCGTTATGCGTTATGCGTTATGCGTTATGCGTTATGCGTTATGCGTTATGCGTTATGCGTTATGCGTTATGCGTTATGCGTTATGCGTTATGCGTTATGCGTTATGCGTTATGCGTTATGCGTTATGCGTTATGCCTTATGCCTTATGCGTTATGCGTTATGCGTTATGCGTTATGCGTTATGCGTTATGCGTTATGCGTTATGCGTTATGCGCCATGCGTTATCCGTTATGCGTTATCCGTTATGCGTTACGCGTTATGCGTTATGCGTTATGCGTTATGCGTTATGCGTTATGCGTTATGCGTTATGCGTTATGCGTTATGCGTTATGCGTTATGCGTTATGCGTTATGCGTTATGCGTTATGCGTTATGCGTTATGCGTTATGCGTTATGCGTTATGCGTTATGCGTTATGCGTTATGCGTTATGCGTTATGCGTTATGCGTTATGCGTTATGCGTTATGCGTTATGCGTTATGCGTTATGCGTTATGCGTTATGCGTTATGCGTTATGCGTTATGCGTTATGCGTTATGCGTTATGCGTTATGCGTCATGCGTTATGCGTTATGCGTTCTGCGTTATGCGTCATGCGTTATGCGTTATGCGTTCTGCGTTATGCGTTATGCGTTATGCGTTATGCGTTATGCGTTATGCGTTATGCGTTATGCGTTATGCGTTATGCGTTATGCGTTATGCGTTATGCGTTATGCGTTATGCGTTATGCGTTATGCGTTATGCGTTATGCGTTATGCGTTATGCGTTATGCGTTATGCGTTATGCCTTATGCGTTATGCGTTATGCGTTATGCGTTATGCGTTATGCGTTATGCGTTATGCGTTATGCGTTATGCGTTATGCGTTATGCGTTATGCGTTATGCGTTATGCGTTATGCGTTATGCGTTATGCGTTATGCGTTATGCGTTATGCGTTATGCGTTATGCGTTATGCGTTATGCGTTATGCGTTATGCGTTATGCGTTATGCGTTATGCGTTATGCGTTATGCGTTTTGCGTTATGCGTTATGCGTTATGCGTTATGCGTTATGCGTTATGCGTTATGCGTTATGCGTTATGCGTTATGCGTTATGCGTTATGCGTTATGCGTTATGCGTTATGCGTTATGCGTTATGCGTTATGAGTTATGCGTTATGCGTTATGCGTTATGCGTTATGCGTTATGCGTTATGCGTTATGCGTTATGCGTTATGCGTTATGCGTAATGCGTTATGCGTTATGCGTTATGCGTTATGCGTTATGCGTTATGCGTTACGCGTTACGCGTTATGCGTTATGCGTTATGCGTTATGCGTTATGCGTTATGCGTTATGTGTTATGCGTTAAGCGTTATACGTTATGCGTTATGCGTTATGTGTTATGCGTTATGCGTTATGTGTTATGCGTTGTGCTTTACGGGTTATGCGATATGCGTTATGCGTTATGACTTTTTCATTGAACGTTATGCGTTATGCGATATGCGTTATGCGTTATGCGTTATGCGTTATGCGTTATGCGTTATGCGTTATGCGTTATGCGTTATGCGTTATGCGTTATGCGTTATGCGTTATGCGTTATGCGTTATGCGTTATGCGTTATGCGTTATGCGTTATGCGTTATGCGTTTTGCCTTATGCGTTATGCGTTATGCGTTATGCGTTATGCGTTATGCGCCATGCGTTATCCGTTATGCGTTATCCGTTATGCGTTACGCGTTATGCGTTATGCGTTATGCGTTATGCGTTAAGCGTTATACGTTATGCGATATGCGTTATGCGTTATGTGTTATGCGTTATGCGTTATGCGTTATGCGTTATGCGTTATGCGTTATGCGTTATGCGTTATGCGTTATGCGTTATGCGTTATGCGTTATGCGTTATGCGTTATGCGTTATGCGTTATGCGTTATGCGTTATGCGTTATGCGTTATGCGTTATGCGTCATGCGTTATGCGTTATGCGTTCTGCGTTATGCGTCATGCGTTATGCGTTATGCGTTCTGCGTTATGCGTTATGCGTTATGCGTTATGCGTTATGCGTTATGCGTCATGCGTTATGCGTTATGCGTTCTGCGTTATGCGTCATGCGTTATGCGTTATGCGTTCTGCGTTATGCGTTATGCGTTATGCGTTATGCGTTATGCGTTTTGCGTTATGCGTTATGCGTTATGCGTTATGCGTTATGCGTTATGCGTTATGCGTTATGCGTTATGCGTTATGCGTTATGCGTTATGCGTTATGCGTTATGCGTTATGCGTTATGCGTTATGCGTTATGCGTTATGCGTTATGCGTTATGCGTTATGCGTTATGCGTTATGCGTTATGCGTTATGCGTTATGCGTTATGCGTTATGCGTTATGCGTTATGCGTTATGCGTTATGCGTTATGCGTTATGCGTTATGCGTTATGCGTTATGCGTTATGCGTTATGCGTTATGCGTTATGCGTTATGCGTTATGCGTTATGCGTTATGCGTTATGCGTTATGCGTTATGCGTTATGCGTTATGCGTTATGCGTTATGCGTTATGCGTTATGCGTTATGCGTTATGCGTTATGCGTTATGCGTTATGCGTTATGCGTTATGCGTTATGCGTTATGCGTTATGCGTTATGCGTTATGCGTTATGCGTTATGAGTTATGCGTTATGCGTTATGCGTTATGCGTTATGCGTTATGCGTTATGCGTTATGCGTTATGCGTTATGCGTTATGCGTAATGCGTTATGCGTTATGCGTTATGCGTTATGCGTTATGCGTTATGCGTTACGCGTTACGCGTTATGCGTTATGCGTTATGCGTTATGCGTTATGCGTTATGCGTTATGTGTTATGCGTTATGCGTTAAGCGTTATACGTTATGCGTTATGCGTTATGCGTTATGCGTTATGCGTTATGCGTTATGCGTTATGCGTTATGCGTTATGCTTTATGCGTTATGCGTTATGCGTTATGCGTTATGCGTTATGCGTTATGCGTTATGCGTTATGCGTTATGCGTTATGCGTTATGCGTTATGCGTTATGCGTTATGCCTTATGCCTTATGCGTTATGCGTTATGCGTTATGCGTTATGCGTTATGCGTTATGCGTTATGCGTTATGCGTTATGCGTTATGCGTTATGCGTTATGCGTTATGCGTTATGCCTTATGCGTTATGCGTTATGCGTTATGCGTTATGCGTTATGCGCCATGCGTTATCCGTTATGCGTTATCCGTTATGCGTTACGCGTTATGCGTTATGCGTTATGCGTTATGCGTTAAGCGTTATACGTTATGCGATATGCGTTATGCGTTATGTGTTATGCGTTATGCGTTATGCGTTATGCGTTATGCGTTATGCGTTATGCGTTATGCGTTATGCGTTATGCGTTATGCGTTATGCGTTATGCGTTATGCGTTATGCGTTATGCGTTATGCGTTATGCGTTATGCGTTATGCGTTATGCGTCATGCGTTATGCGTTATGCGTTCTGCGTTATGCGTCATGCGTTATGCGTTATGCGTTCTGCGTTATGCGTTATGCGTTATGCGTTATGCGTTATGCGTTTTGCGTTATGCGTTATGCGTTATGCGTTATGCGTTATGCGTTATGCGTTATGCGTTATGCGTTATGCGTTATGCGTTATGCGTTATGCGTTATGCGTTATGCGTTATGCGTTATGCGTTATGCGTTATGCGTTATGCGTTATGCGTTATGCGTTATGCGTTATGCGTTATGCGTTATGCGTTATGCGTTATGCCTTATGCCTTATGCGTTATGCGTTATGCGTTATGCGTTATGCGTTATGCGTTATGCGTTATGCGTTATGCGTTATGCGCCATGCGTTATCCGTTATGCGTTATCCGTTATGCGTTACGCGTTATGCGTTATGCGTTATGCGTTATGCGTTATGTGTTATGCGTTATGCGTTATGCGTTATGCGTTATGCGTTATGCGTTAAGCGTTATGCGTTGTGCGATATGCGTTATTCGTTATGCGTTATGCGTTATGCGTCATGCGTTATGCGTTATGCGTTCTGCGTTATGCGTCATGCGTTATGCGTTATGCGTTCTGCGTTATGCGTTATGCGTTATGCGTTATGCGTTATGCGTTATGCGTTATGCGTTATGCGTTATGCGTTATGCGTTATGCGTTATGCGTTATGCGTTATGCGTTATGCGTTATGCGTTATGCGTTATGCGTTATGCGTTATGCGTTATGCGTTATGCGTTATGCGTTATGCGTTATGCGTTATGCGTTATGCGTTATGCGTTATGCGTTATGCCTTATGCGTTATGCGTTATGCGTTATGCGTTATGCGTTATGCGCCATGCGTTATCCGTTATGCGTTATCCGTTATGCGTTACGCGTTATGCGTTATGCGTTATGCGTTATGCGTTAAGCGTTATACGTTATGCGATATACGTTATGCGTTATGTGTTATGCGTTATGCGTTATGCGTTATGCGTTATGCGTTATGCGTTATGCGTAATGCGTTATGCGTTATGCGTTATGCGTTATGCGTTATGCGTTATGCGTTATGCGTTATGCGTTATGCGTTATGCGTTATGCGTTATGCGTTATGCGTTATGCGTTATGCGTTATGCGTTATGCGTTATGCGTTATGCGTTATGCGTTATGCGTTATGCGTTATGCGTTATGCGTTATGCGTTATGCGTTATGCGTTATGCGTTATGCGTTATGCGTTATGCGTTATGCGTTATGCGTTATGCGTTATGCGTTATGCGTTATGCGTTATGCGTTATGCGTTATGCGTTATGCGTTATGCGTTATGCGTTATGCGTTATGCGTTATGCGTAATGCGTTATGCGTTATGCGTTATGCGTTATGCGTTATGCGTTATGCGTTACGCGTTACGCGTTATGCGTTATGCGTTATGCGTTATGCGTTATGCGTTATGCGTTATGTGTTATGCGTTATGCGTTAAGCGTTATACGTTATGCGTTATGCGTTATGCGTTATGCGTTATGCGTTATGCGTTATGCGTTATGCGTTATGCGTTATGCTTTATGCGTTATGCGTTATGCGTTATGCGTTATGCGTTATGCGTTATGCGTTATGCGTTATGCGTTATGCGTTATGCGTTATGCGTTATGCGTTATGCGTTATGCCTTATGCCTTATGCGTTATGCGTTATGCGTTATGCGTTATGCGTTATGCGTTATGCGTTATGCGTTATGCGTTATGCGTTATGCGTTATGCGTTATGCGTTATGCGTTATGCGTTATGCGTTATGCCTTATGCGTTATGCGTTATGCGTTATGCGTTATGCGTTATGCGCCATGCGTTATCCGTTATGCGTTATCCGTTATGCGTTACGCGTTATGCGTTATGCGTTATGCGTTATGCGTTAAGCGTTATACGTTATGCGATATGCGTTATGCGTTATGTGTTATGCGTTATGCGTTATGCGTTATGCGTTATGCGTTATGCGTTATGCGTTATGCGTTATGCGTTATGCGTTATGCGTTATGCGTTATGCGTTATGCGTTATGCGTTATGCGTTATGCGTTATGCGTTATGCGTTATGCGTTATGCGTTATGCGTCATGCGTTATGCGTTATGCGTTCTGCGTTATGCGTCATGCGTTATGCGTTATGCGTTCTGCGTTATGCGTTATGCGTTATGCGTTATGCGTTATGCGTTTTGCGTTATGCGTTATGCGTTATGCGTTATGCGTTATGCGTTATGCGTTATGCGTTATGCGTTATGCCTTATGCGTTATGCGTTATGCGTTATGCGTTATGCGTTATGCGTTATGCGTTATGCGTTATGCGTTATGCGTTATGCGTTATGCGTTATGCGTTATGCGTTATGCGTTATGCGTTATGCTTTATGCGTTATGCGTTATGCGTTATGCGTTATGCGTTATGCGTTATGCGTTATGCGTTATGCGTTATGCGTTATGCGTTATGCGTTATGCGTTATGCGTTATGCGTTATGCGTTATGCGTTATGCGTTATGCGTTATGCGTTATGCGTTATGCGTTATGCGTTATGCGTTATGCGTTATGCGTTATGCGTTATGCCTTATGCCTTATGCGTTATGCGTTATGCGTTATGCGTTATGCGTTATGCGTTATGCGTTATGCGTTATGCGTTATGCGTTATGCGTTATGCGTTATGCGTTATGCGTTATGCGTTATGCGTTATGCGTTATGCGTTATGCGTTATGCGTTATGCGTTATGCGTTATGCGTTATGCGTTATGCGTTATGCGTTATGCGTTATGCGTTATGCGTTATGCGTTATGCGTTATGCCTTATGCGTTATGCGTTATGCGTTATGCGTTATGCGTTATGCGCCATGCGTTATCCGTTATGCGTTATCCGTTATGCGTTACGCGTTATGCGTTATGCGTTATGCGTTAAGCGTTATACGTTATGCGATATACGTTATGCGTTATGTGTTATGCGTTATGCGTTATGCGTTATGCGTTATGCGTTATGCGTTATGCGTTATGCGTAATGCGTTATGCGTTATGCGTTATGCGTTATGCGTTATGCGTTATGCGTTATGCGTTATGCGTTATGCGTTATGCGTTATGCGTTATGCGTTATGCGTTATGCGTTATGCGTTATGCGTTATGCGTTATGCGTTATGCGTTATGCGTTATGCGTTATGCGTTATGCGTTATGCGTTATGCGTTATGCGTTATGCGTTATGCGTTATGCGTTATGCGTTATGCGTTATGCGTTATGCGTTATGCGTTATGCGTTATGCGTTATGCGTTATGCGTTATGCGTTATGCGTTATGCGTTATGCGTTATGCGTTATGCGTTATGCGTTATGCGTTATGCGTTATGCGTTATGCGTTATGCGTTATGCGTTATGCGTTATGCGTTATGCGTTATGCGTTATGCGTTATGCGTTATGCGTTATGCGTTATGCGTTATGCGTTATGCGTTATGCGTTATGCGTTATGCGTTATGCGTTATGCGTTATGCGTTATGCGTTATGCGTTATGCGTTATGCGTTATGCGTTATGCGTTATGCGTTATGCGTTATGCGTTATGCGTTATGCGTTATGCGTTATGCGTTATGCGTTATGCGTTATGCGTTATGCGTTATGCGTTATGCGTTATGCGTTATGCGTTATGCGTTATGCGTTATGCGTTATGCGTTATGCGTTATGCGTTATGCGTTATGCGTTATGCTTTATGCGTTATGCGTTATGCGTTATGCGTTATGCGTTATGCGTTATGCGTTATGCGTTATGCGTTATGCGTTATGCGTTATGCGTTATGCGTTATGCGTTATGCCTTATGCCTTATGCGTTATGCGTTATGCGTTATGCGTTATGCGTTATGCGTTATGCGTTATGCGTTATGCGTTATGCGTTATGCGTTATGCGTTATGCGTTATGCGTTATGCGTTATGCGTTATGCGTTATGCGTTATGCGTTATGCGTTATGCGTTATGCGTTATGCGTTATGCGTTATGCGTTATGCGTTAAGCGTTATGCGTTATGCGTTATGCGTTATGCGTTATGCGTTATGCGTTATGCGTTATGCGTTATGCGTTATGCGTTATGCGTTATGCGTTATACGTTATGCGATATGCGTTATGCGTTATGTGTTATGCGTTATGCGTTATGCGTTATGCGTTATGTGTTATGCGTTAAGCGTTATGCGTTATGCGATATGCGTTATTCGTTATGCGTTATGCGTTATGCGTTATGCGTTATCCGTTATGCGTTATGCGTTATGCGTTATGCGTTATGCGTTATGCGTTATGCGTTATGCGTTATGCGTTATGCGTTATGCGTTATGCGTTATGCGTTATGCGTTATGCGTTATGCGTTATGCGTTATGCGTTATGCGTTATGCGTTATGCGTTATGCGTTATGCGTTATGCGTTATGCGTTATGCGTTATGCGTTATGCGTTATGCGTTATGCGTTATGCGTTATGCGTTATGCGTTATGCGTTATGCGTTATGCGTTATGCGTTATGCGTTATGCGTTATGCGTTATGCGTTATGCGTTATGCGTTATGCGTTATGCGTTATGCGTTATGCGTTATGCGTTATGCGTTATGCGTTATGCGTTATGCGTTATGCGTTATGCGTTATGCGTTATGCGTTATGCGTTACGCGTTATGCGTTACGCGTTATGCGTTATGCGTTATGCGTTATGCGTTATGCGTTATGCGTTATGCGTTATGCGTTATGCGTTATGCGTTATGCGTTATGCGTTATGCGTTATGCGTTATGCGTTATGCGTTATGCGTTATGCGTTATGCGTTATGCGTTATGCGTTATGCGTTATGCGTTATGCGTTATGCGTTATGCGTTATGCGTTATGCGTTATGCGTTATGCGTTATGCGTTATGCGTTATGCGTTATGCGTTATGCGTTATGCGTTATGCGTTATGCGTTATGCGTTATGCGTTATGCGTTATGCGTTATGCGTTATGCGTTATGAGTTATGCGTTATGCGTTATGCGTTATGCGTTATGCGTTATGCGTTATGCGTTATGCGTTATGCGTTATGCGTTATGCGTTATGCGTTATGCGTTATGCGTTATGCGTTATGCGTTATGCGTTACGCGTTACGCGTTATGCGTTATGCGTTATGCGTTAAGCGTTATACGTTATGCGATATGCGTTATGCGTTATGTGTTATGCGTTATGCGTTATGCGTTATGCGTTATGCGTTATGCGTTATGCGTTATGCGTTATGCGTAATGCGTTATGCGTTATGCGTTATGCGTTATGCGTTATGCGTTATGCGTTATGCGTTATGCGTTATGCGTTATGCGTTATGCGTTATGCGTTATGCGTTATGCGTTATGCGTTATGCGTTATGCGTTATGCGTTATGCGTTATGCGTTATGCGTTATGCGTTATGCGTTATGCGTTATGAGTTATGCGTTATGCGTTATGCGTTATGCGTTATGCGTTATGCGTTATGCGTTATGCGTTATGCGTTATGCGTTATGCGTTATGCGTTATGCGTTATGCGTTATGCGTTATGCGTTATGCGTTACGCGTTACGCGTTATGCGTTATGTGTTATGCGTTATGCGTTATGCGTTATGCGTTATGTGTTATGCGTTATGCGTTAAGCGTTATACGTTATGCGTTATGCGTTATGTGTTATGCGTTATGCGTTATGTGTTATGCGTTGTGCTTTACGGGTTATGCGATATGCGTTATGCGTTATGACTTTTTCATTGAACGTTATGCGTTATGCGATATGCGTTATGCGTTATGCGTTATGCGTTATGCGTTATGCGTTATGCGTTATGCGTTATGCGTTATGCGTTATGCGTTATGCGTTATGCGTTATGCGTTATGCGTTATGCGTTATGCGTTATGCGTTATGCGTTATGCGTTATGCGTTATGCGTTATGCGTTATGCGTTATGCGTTATGCGTTATGCGTTATGCGTTATGCGTTATGCGTTATGCCTTATGCGTTATGCGTTATGCGTTATGCGTTATGCGTTATGCGCCATGCGTTATCCGTTATGCGTTATCCGTTTAGCGTTACGCGTTATGCGTTATGCGTTATGCGTTATGCGTTAAGCGTTATACGTTATGCGATATGCGTTATGCGTTATGTGTTATGCGTTATGCGTTATGCGTTATGCGTTATGCGTTATGCGTTATGCGTTATGCGTTATGCGTTATGCGTTATGCGTTATGCGTTATGCGTTATGCGTTATGCGTTATGCGTTATGCGTTATGCGTTATGCGTTATGCGTTATGCGTTATGCGTTATGCGTTATGCGTTATGCGTTATGCGTTATGCGTTATGCGTTATGCGTTATGCGTTATGCGTTATGCGTTATGCGTTATGCGTTATGCGTTATGCGTTATGCGTTATGCGTTATGCGTTATGCGTTATGCGTTATGCGTTATGCGTTATGCGTTATGCGTTATGCGTTATGCGTTATGCGTTATGCGTTATGCGTTATGCGTTATGCGTTATGCGTTATGCGTTATGCGTTATGCGTTATGCGTTATGCGTTATGCGTTATGCGTTATGCGTTATGCGTTATGCGTTATGCGTTATGCGTTATGCGTTATGCGTTATGCGTTATGCGTTATGCGTTATGCGTTATGCGTTATGCGTTATGCGTTATGCGTTATGCGTTATGCGTTATGAGTTATGCGTTATGCGTTATGCGTTATGCGTTATGCGTTATGCGTTATGCGTTATGCGTTATGCGTTATGCGTTATGCGTTATGCGTTATGCGTTATGCGTTATGCGTTATGCGTTATGCGTTATGCGTTATGCGTTATGCGTTACGCGTTACGCGTTATGCGTTATGCGTTATGCGTTAAGCGTTATACGTTATGCGATATGCGTTATGCGTTATGTGTTATGCGTTATGCGTTATGCGTTATGCGTTATGCGTTATGCGTTATGCGTTATGCGTTATGCGTAATGCGTTATGCGTTATGCGTTATGCGTTATGCGTTATGCGTTATGCGTTATGCGTTATGCGTTATGCGTTATGCGTTATGCGTTATGCGTTATGCGTTATGCGTTATGCGTTATGCGTTATGCGTTATGCGTTATGCGTTATGCGTTATGCGTTATGCGTTATGCGTTATGCGTTATGCGGTATGCGTTATGAGTTATGCGTTATGCGTTATGCGTTATGCGTTATGCGTTATGCGTTATGCGTTATGCGTTATGCGTTATGCGTTATGCGTTATGCGTTATGCGTTATGCGTTATGCGTTATGCGTTATGCGTTACGCGTTACGCGTTATGCGTTATGTGTTATGCGTTATGCGTTATGCGTTATGCGTTATGTGTTATGCGTTATGCGTTAAGCGTTATACGTTATGCGTTATGCGTTATGTGTTATGCGTTATGCGTTATGTGTTATGCGTTGTGCTTTACGGGTTATGCGATATGCGTTATGCGTTATGACTTTTTCATTGAACGTTATGCGTTATGCGATATGCGTTATGCGTTATGCGTTATGCGTTATGCGTTATGCGTTATGCGTTATGCGTTATGCGTTATGCGTTATGCGTTATGCGTTATGCGTTATGCGTTATGCGTTATGCGTTATGCGTTATGCGTTATGCGTTATGCGTTATGCGTTATGCGTTATGCGTTATGCGTTATGCGTTATGCGTTATGCGTTATGCGTTATGCCTTATGCGTTATGCGTTATGCGTTATGCGTTATGCGTTATGCGCCATGCGTTATCCGTTATGCGTTATCCGTTATGCGTTACGCGTTATGCGTTATGCGTTATGCGTTATGCGTTAAGCGTTATACGTTATGCGATATGCGTTATGCGTTATGTGTTATGCGTTATGCGTTATGCGTTATGCGTTATGCGTTATGCGTTATGCGTTATGCGTAATGCGTTATGCGTTATGCGTTATGCGTTATGCGTTATGCGTTATGCGTTATGCGTTATGCGTTATGCGTTATGCGTCATGCGTTATGCGTTATGCGTTCTGCGTTATGCGTCATGCGTTATGCGTTATGCGTTCTGCGTTATGCGTTATGCGTTATGCGTTATGCGTTATGCGTTATGCGTTATGCGTTATGCGTTATGCGTTATGCGTTATGCGTTATGCGTTATGCGTTATGCGTTATGCGTTATGCGTTATGCCTTATGCGTTATGCGTTATGCGTTATGCGTTATGCGTTATGCGTTATGCGTTATGCGTTATGCGTTATGCGTTATGCGTTATGCGTTATGCGTTATGCGTTATGCGTTATGCGTTATGCGTTATGCGTTATGCGTTATGCGTTATGCGTTATGCGTTATGCGTTATGCGTTATGCTTTATGCGTTATGCGTTATGCGTTATGCGTTATGCGTTATGCGTTATGCGTTATGCGTTATGCGTTATGCGTTATGCGTTATGCGTTATGCGTTATGCGTTATGCGTTATGCGTTATGCGTTATGCGTTATGCGTTATGCGTTATGCGTTATGCGTTATGCGTTATGCCTTATGCCTTATGCGTTATGCGTTATGCGTTATGCGTTATGCGTTATGCGTTATGCGTTATGCGTTATGCGTTATGCGTTATGCGCCATGCGTTATCCGTTATGCGTTATCCGTTATGCGTTACGCGTTATGCGTTATGCGTTATGCGTTATGCGTTATGCGTTAAGCGTTATACGTTATGCGATATGCGTTATGCGTTATGTGTTATGCGTTATGCGTTATGCGTTATGCGTTATGTGTTATGCGTTATGCGTTATGCGTTATGCGTTATGCGTTATGCGTTAAGCGTTATGGGTTGTGCGATATGCGTTATTCGTTATGCGTTATGCGTTATGCGTCATGCGTTATGCGTTATGCGTTCTGCGTTATGCGTCATGCGTTATGCGTTATGCGTTCTGCGTTATGCGTTATGCGTTATGCGTTATGCGTTATGCGTTATGCGTTATGCGTTATGCGTTATGCGTTATGCGTTATGCGTTATGCGTTATGCGTTATGCGTTATGCGTTATGCGTTATGCGTTATGCGTTATGCGTTATGCGTTATGCGTTATGCGTTATGCGTTATGCGTTATGCCTTATGCGTTATGCGTTATGCGTTATGCGTTATGCGTTATGCGCCATGCGTTATCCGTTATGCGTTATCCGTTATGCGTTACGCGTTATGCGTTATGCGTTATGCGTTATGCGTTAAGCGTTATACGTTATGCGATATACGTTATGCGTTATGTGTTATGCGTTATGCGTTATGCGTTATGCGTTATGCGTTATGCGTTATGCGTTATGCGTAATGCGTTGTGCGTTATGCGTTATGCGTTATGCGTTATGCGTTATGCGTTATGCGTTATGCGTTATGCGTTATGCGTTATGCGTTATGCGTTATGCGTTATGCGTTATGCGTTATGCGTTATGCGTTATGCGTTATGCGTTATGCGTTATGCGTTATGCGTTATGCGTTATGCGTTATGCGTTATGCGTTATGCGTTATGCGTTATGCGTTATGCGTTATGCGTTATGCGTTATGCGTTATGCGTTATGCGTTATGCGTTATGCGTTATGCGTTATGCGTTATGCGTTACGCGTTACGCGTTACGCGTTACGCGTTACGCGTTATGCGTTATGCGTTATGCTTTATGCGTTATGCGTTATGCGTTATGCGTTATGCGTTATGCGTTATGCGTTATGCGTTATGCGTTATGCGTTATGCGTTATGCGTTATGCGTTATGCGTTATGCGTTATGCGTTATGCGTTATGCGTTATGCGTTATGCGTTATGCGTTATGCGTTATGCGTTATGCGTTATGCGTTATGCGTTATGCCTTATGCCTTATGCGTTATGCGTTATGCGTTATGCGTTATGCGTTATGCGTTATGCGTTATGCGTTATGCGCCATGCGTTATCCGTTATGCGTTATCCGTTATGCGTTACGCGTTATGCGTTATGCGTTATGCGTTATGCGTTATGCGTTAAGCGTTATACGTTATGCGATATGCGTTATGCGTTATGTGTTATGCGTTATGCGTTATGCGTTATGCGTTATGCGTTATGTGTTATGCGTTATGCGTTATGCGTTATGCGTTATGCGTTATGCGTTAAGCGTTATGCGTTATGCGATATGCGTTATTCGTTATGCGTTATGCGTTATGCGTCATGCGTTATGCGTTATGCGTTCTGCGTTATGCGTCATGCGTTATGCGTTATGCGTTCTGCGTTATGCGTTATGCGTTATGCGTTATGCGTTATGCGTTATGCGTTATGCGTTATGCGCCATGCGTTATCCGTTATGCGTTATCCGTTATGCGTTACGCGTTATGCGTTATGCGTTATGCGTTATGCGTTAAGCGTTATACGTTATGCGATATGCGTTATGCGTTATGTGTTATGCGTTATGCGTTATGCGTTATGCGTTATGCGTTATGCGTTATGCGTTATGCGTTATGCGTTATGCGTTATGCGTTATGCGTTATGCGTTATGCGTTATGCGTTATGCGTTATGCGTTATGCGTTATGCGTTATGCGTTATGCGTTATGCGTTATGCGTCATGCGTTATGCGTTATGCGTTCTGCGTTATGCGTCATGCGTTATGCGTTATGCGTTCTGCGTTATGCGTTATGCGTTATGCGTTATGCGTTATGCGTTATGCGTTATGCGTTATGCGTTATGCGTTATGCGTTATGCGTTATGCGTTATGCGTTATGCGTTATGCGTTATGCGTTATGCGTTATGCCTTATGCGTTATGCGTTATGCGTTATGCGTTATGCGTTATGCGTTATGCGTTATGCGTTATGCGTTATGCGTTATGCGTTATGCGTTATGCGTTATGCGTTATGCGTTATGCTTTATGCGTTATGCGTTATGCGTTATGCGTTATGCGTTATGCGTTATGCGTTATGCGTTATGCGTTATGCGTTATGCGTTATGCGTTATGCGTTATGCGTTATGCGTTATGCGTTATGCGTTATGCGTTATGCGTTATGCGTTATGCGTTATGCGTTATGCGTTATGCGTTATGCGTTATGCGTTATGCGTTATGCGTTATGCGTTATGCGTTATGCGTTATGCCTTATGCCTTATGCGTTATGCGTTATGCGTTATGCGTTATGCGTTATGCGTTATGCGTTATGCGTTATGCGTTATGCGTTATGCGTTATGCGTTATGCGTTATGCGTTATGCGTTATGCGTTATGCGTTATGCGTTATGCGTTATGCGTTATGCGTTATGCGTTATGCGTTATGCGTTATGCGTTATGCGTTATGCGTTATGCGTTATGCGTTATGCGTTATGCGTTATGCGTTATGCGTTATGCGTTATGCGTTATGCGTTATGCGTTATGCGTTACGCGTTATGCGTTACGCGTTATGCGTTATGCGTTATGCTTTATGCGTTATGCGTTATGCGTTATGCGTTATGCGTTATGCGTTATGCGTTATGCGTTATGCGTTATGCGTTATGCGTTATGCGTTATGCGTTATGCGTTATGCGTTATGCGTTATGCGTAATGCGTTATGCGTTATGCGTTATGCGTTATGCGTTATGCGTTATGCGTTATGCGTTATGCGTTATGCGTTATGCGTTATGCGTTATGCGTTATGCGTTATGCGTTATGCGTTATGCGTTATGCGTTATGCGTTATGCGTTACGCGTTACGCGTTACGCGTTACGCGTTACGCGTTACGCGTTATGCTTTATGCGTTATGCGTTATGCGTTATGCGTTATGCGTTATGCGTTATGCGTTATGCGTTATGCGTTATGCGTTATGCGTTATGCGTTATGCGTTATGCGTTATGCGTTATGCGTTATGCGTTATGCGTTATGCGTTATGCGTTATGCGTTATGCGTTATGCGTTATGCGTTATGCGTTATGCGTTATGCGTTATGCGTTATGCGTTATGCGTTATGCCTTATGCCTTATGCGTTATGCGTTATGCGTTATGCGTTATGCGTTATGCGTTATGCGTTATGCGTTATGCGTTATGCGTTATGCGTTATGCGCCATGCGTTATCCGTTATGCGTTATCCGTTATGCGTTACGCGTTATGCGTTATGCGTTATGCGTTATGCGTTATGCGTTATGCGTTAAGCGTTATACGTTATGCGATATGCGTTATGCGTTATGTGTTATGCGTTATGCGTTATGCGTTATGCGTTATGCGTTATGTGTTATGCGTTATGCGTTATGCGTTATGCGTTATGCGTTAAGCGTTATGCGTTATGCGTTATGCGTTATGCGTTATGCGTTATGCGTTATGCGTTATGCGTTATGCGTTATGCGTTATGCGTTATGCGTTATGCGTTATGCGTTATGCGTTATGCGTTATGCGTTATGCGTTATGCGTTATGCGTTATGCGTTATGCGTTATGCGTTATGCGTTAAGCGTTATGCGTTATGCGTTACGCGTTACGCGTTATGCGTTATGCGTTATGCGTTATGCGTTATGCGTTATGCGTTATGCGTTATGCGTTATGCGTTATGTGTTATGCGTTATGCGTTAAGCGTTATACGTTATGCGTTATGCGTTATGTGTTATGCGTTATGCGTTATGTGTTATGCGTTGTGCTTTACGGGTTATGCGATATGCGTTATGCGTTATGACTTTTTCATTGAACGTTATGCGTTATGCGATATGCGTTATGCGTTATGCGTTATGCGTTATGCGTTATGCGTTATGCGTTATGCGTTATGCGTTATGCGTTATGCGTTATGCGTTATGCGTTATGCGTTATGCGTTATGCGTTACGCGTTATGCGTTACGCGTTATGCGTTATGCGTTATGCGTTATTCGTTATGCGTTATGCGTTATGCGTTATGCGTTATGCGTTATGCGTTATGCGATATGCGTCATGCGTTAAGCGTTATGCGTTATGCATTATGCGTTATCCGTTATGCGTTATGCGTTATGCGTAATGCGTTATGAGTAATGTGTCATGCGTTATGCGTTATGCGTTATTCGTTAAGCGTTATGCTTTATGCGTTATGCGTTATGCGTTATGCGTTATGCGTTATGCGTTATGCGTTATGCGTTATGCGTTATGCGTCATGCGTCATGCGTAATGCGTTATGCGTTATGCGTTATGCGTTATGCGTTATGCGTTATGCGTTATGCGTTATGCGTTATGCGTTATGCGTTATGCGTTATGCGTTATGCGTTATGCGTTATGCGTTATGCGTTATGCGTTATGCGTTATGCGTTATGCGTTATGCGTTATGCGTTATGCGTTATGCGTTATGCGTTATGCGTTATGCGTTATGCGTTATGCGTTATGCGTTATGTGTTACGCGTTATGCGTTACGCGTTATGCGTTATGCGTTATGCGTTATGCGTTATGCGTTATGCGTTATTCGTTATGCGTTATGCGTTATGCGTTATGCGTTATGCGTTATGCGTTATGCGATGTGCGTTATGCGTTATGCGTTATGCGTTATGCGTTATGCGTTATGCGTTATGCGTTATGCGTTATGCGTTATGCGTTATGCGTTATGCGTTATGCGTTATGCGTTATGCGTTATGCGTTAAGCATTATGACTTTTTCATTGAGCGTTATGCGTTATGACTTTTCCATTGAGCGTTATGCGTTATTCGTTATGGGTTATGCGTTATGCGTTATGGGTTATGCGTTATGCGTTATGCGTTATGCGTTATGCGTTATGCGTTATGCATTATGCGTTATGCGTTATCCGTTATGCGTTATGCGTTATGCGTTATGCGATATGCGTCATGCGTTAAGCGTTATGCGTTATGCATTATGCATTATCCGTTATGCGTTATGCGTTATGCGTAATGCGTTATGAGTAATGTGTCATGCGTTATGCGTTATGCGTTATTCGTTAAGCGTTATGCTTTATGCGTTATGCGTTATGCGTTATGCGTTATGCGTTATGCGTTATGCGTTATGCGTTATGCGTTATGCGTCATGCGTCATGCGTAATGCGTTATGCGTTATGCGTTATGCGTTATGCGTTATGCGTTATGCGTTATGCGTTATGCGTTATGCGTTATGCGTTATGCGTTATGCGTTATCCGTTATGCGTTACGCGTTACGCGTTATGCGTTATGCGTTATGCGTTATGCGTTATGCGTTATGCGTTATGCGTTATGCGTTATGCGTTATGCGTTATGCGTTATGCGTTATGCGTTATGCGTTATGCGTTATGCGTTATGCGTTATGCGTTATGCGTTATGCGTTATGCGTTATGCGTTATGCGTTATGCGTTATGCGTTATGCGTTATGCGTTATGCGTTATGCGTTATGCGTTATGCGTTATGCGTTATGCGTTATCCGTTATGCGTTACGCGTTACGCGTTATGCGTTATGCGTTATGCGTTATGCGTTATGCGTTATGCGTTATGCGTTATGCGTTATGCGTTATGCGTTATGCGTTATGCGTTATGCGTTATGCGTTATGCGTTATGCGTTATGCGTTATGCGTTATGCGATATGCGTTATGCGTTATGCGTCATGCGTTATGCGTTATGCGTTATGCGTTATGCGTTATGCGTTATGCGTTATGCGTTATGCGTTATGCGTTATGCGTTATGCGTTATGCGTTATGCGTTATGCGTTATGCGTTATGCGTTATGCGTTATGCGTTATGCGTTATGCGTTATGCGTTATGCGTTATGCGTTATGCGTTATGCGTTATGCGTTATGCGTTATGCGTTATGCGTTATGCGTTATGCGTTATGCGTTATGCGTTATGCGTTATGCGTTATGCGTTATGCGTTATGCGTTATGCGTTATGCGTTATGCGTTATGCGTTATGCGTTATGCGTTATGCGTTATGCGTTATGCGTTATGCGTTATGCGTTATGCGTTATGCGTTATGCGTTATGCGTTATGCGTTATGCGTTATGTGTTATGCGTTGTGCTTTACGGGTTATGCGATATGCGTTATGCGTTATGACTTTTTCATTGAGCGTTATGCGTTATGCGTAATGCGTTATGCATTATGCGTTATGCGTTATGCGTAATGCGTTATGAGTAATGTGTCATGCGTTATGCGTTATGGACTATGCTTTATGCGTTATGCGTTATGGGTTATCCGTTATGCGTCATGCGTTATGCGTTATTCGTTATGCGTTATGCGTTATGCGTTATGCGTTATGCGTTATGCGTTATGCGTTATGCGATATGCGTTATGCGTTATGCGTTATGCGTTATGCGTTATGTGTTATGCGTTATGCGTTATGCGTAATGCGTTATGAGTAATGTGTCATGCGTTATGCGTTATGCGTTATTCGTTAAGCGTTATGCTTTATGCGTTATGCGTTATGCGTTATGCGTTATGCGTTATGCGTTATGCGTTATGCGTTATGCGTCATGCGTCATGCGTAATGCGTTATGCGTTATGCGTTATGCGTTATGCGTTATGCGTTATGCGTTATGCGTTATGCGTTATGCGTTATGCGTTATGCGTTATGCGTTATGCGTTATCCGTTATGCGTTACGCGTTATGCGTTATGCGTTATGCGTTATGCGTTATGCGTTATGCGTTATTCGTTATGCGTTATGCGTTATGCGTTATGCGTTATGCGTTATGCGATGTGCGTTATGCGTTATGCGTTATGCGTTATGCGTTATGCGTTATGCGTTATGCGTTATGCGTTATGCGTTATGCGTTATGCGTTATGTGTTATGCGTTATGCGTTAAGCGTTATACGTTATGCGTTATGCGTTATGCGTTATGTGTTATGCGTTATGCGTTATGTGTTATGCGTTGTGCTTTACGGGTTATGCGATATGCGTTATGCGTTATGACTTTTTCATTGCACGTTATGCGTTATGCGATATGCGTTATGCGTTATGCGTTATGCGTTATGCGTTATGCGTTATGCGTTATGCGTTATGCGTTATGCGTTATGCGATATGCGTTATGCGTTATGCGTTATGCGTTATGCGTTATGTGTTACGCGTTATGCGTTACGCGTTATGCGTTATGCGTTATGCGTTATGCGTTATGCGTTATTCGTTATGCGTTATGCGTTATGCGTTATGCGTTATGCGTTATGCGATGTGCGTTATGCGTTATGCGTTATGCGTTATTCGTTATGCGTTATGCGTTATGCGTTATGCGTTATGCGTTATGCGTTATGCGTTATGCGTTATGCGTTATGCGTTATGCGTTATGCGTTATGCGTTATGCGTTAAGCATTATGACTTTTTCATTGAGCGTTATGCGTTATGACTTTTCCATTGAGCGTTATGCGTTATTCGTTATGGGTTATGCGTTATGCGTTATGGGTTATGCGTTATGCGTTATGCGTTATGCGTTATGCATTATGCGTTATGCGTTATCCGTTATGCGTTATGCGTTATGCGTTATGCGATATGCGTCATGCGTTAAGCGTTATGCGTTATGCATTATGCGTTATCCGTTATGCGTTATGCGTTATGCGTAATGCGTTATGAGTAATGTGTCATGCGTTATGCGTTATGCGTTATGCGTTATGCGTTACGCGTTATGCGTTACGCGTTATGCGTTACGCGTTATGCGTTATGCGTTATGCGTTATGCGTTATGCGTTATGCGTTATGCGTTATGCGTTATGCGTTATGCGTTATGCGTTATGCGTTATGCGTTATGCGTTATGCGTTATGCGTTATGCGTTATGCGTTATGCGTTATGCGTTATGCGTTATGCGTTATGCGTTATGCGTTATGCGTTATGCGTTATGCGTTATGCGTTATGCGTTATGCGTTATGCGTTATGCGTTACGCGTTATGCGTTACGCGTTACGCGTTATGCGTTATGCGTTATGCGTTATGCGTTATGCGTTATGCGTTATGCGTTATGTGTTATGCGTTATGCGTTAAGCGTTATACGTTATGCGTTATGCGTTATGTGTTATGCGTTATGCGTTATGTGTTATGCGTTGTGCTTTACGGGTTATGCGATATGCGTTATGCGTTATGACTTTTTCATTGAACGTTATGCGTTATGCGATATGCGTTATGCGTTATGCGTTATGCGTTATGCGTTATGCGTTATGCGTTATGCGTTATGCGTTATGCGTTATGCGTTATGCGTTATGCGTTACGCGTTATGCGTTACGCGTTATGCGTTATGCGTTATGCGTTATGCGTTATTCGTTATGCGTTATGCGTTATGCGTTATGCGTTATGCGTTATGCGTTATGCGTTATGCGATATGCGTTATGCGTTATGCGTTATGCGTTATGCGTTATGCGTTACGCGTTATGCGTTACGCGTTATGCGTTATGCGTTATGCGTTATGCGTTATGCGTTATGCGTTATTCGTTATGCGTTATGCGTTATGCGTTATGCGTTATGCGTTATGCGTTATGCGTTATGCGATGTGCGTTATGCGTTATGCGTTATGCGTTATGCGTTATGCGTTATGCGTTATGCGTTATGCGTTATGCGTTATGCGTTATGCGTTAAGCATTATGACTTTTTCATTGAGCGTTATGCGTTATGACTTTTCCATTGAGCGTTATGCGTTATTCGTTATGGGTTATGCGTTATGCGTTATGGGTTATGCGTTATGCGTTATGCGTTATGCGTTATGCGTTATGCATTATGCGTTATGCGTTATCCGTTATGCGTTATGCGTTATGCGTTATGCGTTATGCGATATGCGTCATGCGTTAAGCGTTATGCGTTATGCATTATGCGTTATCCGTTATGCGTTATGCGTTATGCGTAATGCGTTATGAGTAATGTGTCATGCGTTATGCGTTATGCGTTATGCGTTATGCGTTATGCGTTATGCGTTATGCGTTATGCGTTATGCGTTATGCGTTAAGCGTTATGCGTTATGCGTTACGCGTTACGCGTTATGCGTTATGCGTTATGCGTTATGCGTTATGCGTTATGCGTTATGCGTTATGCGTTATGCGTTATGCGTTATGCGTTATGCGATATGCGTTATGCGTTATGCGTTATGCGTTATGCGTTATGCGTTACGCGTTATGCGTTACGCGTTATGCGTTATGCGTTATGCGTTATGCGTTATGCGTTATGCGTTATTCGTTATGCGTTATGCGTTATGCGTTATGCGTTATGCGTTATGCGTTATGCGTTATGCGTTATGCGATGTGCGTTATGCGTTATGCGTTATGCGTTATGCGTTATGCGTTATGCGTTATGCGTTATGCGTTATGCGTTATGCGTTATGCGTTATGCGTTATGCGTTATGCGTTATGCGTTATGCGTTATGCGTTATGCGTTATGCGTTATGCGTTATGCGTTATGCGTTATGCGTTATGCGTTATGCGTTATGCGTTATGCGTTATGCGTTATGCGTTATGCGTTATGCGTTATGCGTTATGCGTTATGCGTTATGCGTTATGCGTTATGCGTTATGCGTTATGCGTTATGCGTTATGCGTTATGCGTTATGCGTTATGCGTTATGCGTTATGCGTTATGCGTTATGCGTTATGCGTTATGCGTTATGCGTTATGCGTTATGCGTTATGCGTTATGCGTTATGCGTTATGCGTTATGCGTTATGCGTTATGCGTTATGCGTTATGCGTTATGCGTTATGCGTTATGCGTTAAGCATTATGACTTTTTCATTGAGCGTTAAGCGTTATGACTTTTCCATTGAGCGTTATGCGTTATTCGTTATGGGTTATGCGTTATGCGTTATGGGTTATGCGTTATGCGTTATGCGTTATGCGTTATGCGTTATGCATTATGCGTTATGCGTTATCCGTTATGCGTTATGCGTTATGCGTTATGCGTTATGCGATATGCGTCATGCGTTAAGCGTTATGCGTTATGCATTATGCGTTATCCGTTATGCGTTATGCGTTATGCGTAATGCGTTATGAGTAATGTGTCATGCGTTATGCGTTATGCGTTATGCGTTATGCGTTATGCGTTATGCGTTATGCGTTATGCGTTATGCGTTATGCGTTATGCGTTATGCGTCATGCGTTATGCGTTAAGCGTTATGCGTTATGCGTTACGCGTTACGCGTTATGCGTTATGCGTTATGCGTTATGCGTTATGCGTTATGCGTTATGCGTTATGCGTTATGCGTTATGCGTTATGCGTTATGCGTTATGCGTTATGCGTAATGCGTTATGAGTAATGTGTCATGCGTTATGCGATATGCGTCATGCGTTAAGCGTTATGCGTTATGCATTATGCGTTATCCGTTATGCGTTATGCGTTATGCGTAATGCGTTATGAGTAATGTGTCATGCGTTATGCGTTATGCGTTATGCGTTATGCGTTACGCGTTATGCGTTACGCGTTATGCGTTATGCGTTATGCGTTATGCGTTATGCGTTATGCGTTATGCGTTATGCGTTATGCGTTATGCGTTATGCGTTATGCGTTATGCGTTATGCGTTATGCGTTATGCGTTATGCGTTATGCGTTATGCGTTATGCGTTATGCGTTATGCGTTATGCGTTATGCGTTATGCGTTATGCGTTATGCGTTATGCGTTATGCGTTATGCGTTATGCGTTATGCGTTATGCGTTATGCGATATGCGTTATGCGTTATGCGTTATGCGTTATGCGTTATGCGTTACGCGTTATGCGTTACGCGTTATGCGTTATGCGTTATGCGTTATGCGTTATGCGTTATGCGTTATTCGTTATGCGTTATGCGTTATGCGTTATGCGTTATGCGTTATGCGTTATGCGTTATGCGTTATGCGATGTGCGTTATGCGTTATGCGTTATGCGTTATGCGTTATGCGTTATGCGTTATGCGTTATGCGTTATGCGTTATGCGTTATGCGTTAAGCATTATGACTTTTTCATTGAGCGTTATGCGTTATGACTTTTCCATTGAGCGTTATGCGTTATTCGTTATGGGTTATGCGTTATGCGTTATGGGTTATGCGTTATGCGTTATGCGTTATGCGTTATGCGTTATGCATTATGCGTTATGCGTTATCCGTTATGCGTTATGCGTTATGCGTTATGCGTTATGCGATATGCGTCATGCGTTAAGCGTTATGCGTTATGCATTATGCGTTATCCGTTATGCGTTATGCGTTATGCGTAATGCGTTATGAGTAATGTGTCATGCGTTATGCGTTATGCGTTATGCGTTATGCGTTATGCGTTATGCGTTATGCGTTATGCGTTATGCGTTATGCGTTAAGCGTTATGCGTTATGCGTTACGCGTTACGCGTTATGCGTTATGCGTTATGCGTTATGCGTTATGCGTTATGCGTTATGCGTTATGCGTTATGTGTTATGCGTTATGCGTTAAGCGTTATACGTTATGCGTTATGCGTTATGTGTTATGCGTTATGCGTCATGTGTTATGCGTTGTGCTTTACGGGTTATGCGATATGCGTTATGCTTTATGACTTTTTCATTGAACGTTATGCGTTATGCGATATGCGTTATGCGTTATGCGTTATGCGTTATGCGTTATGCGTTATGCGTTATGCGTTATGCGTTATGCGTTATGCGTTATGTGTTATGCGTTATGCGTTATGCGTTATGCGTTATGCGTTATGCGTTATGCGTTATGCGTTATGCGTTATGCGTTATGCGTTATGCGTTATGCGTTATGCGTTATGCGTTATGCGTTATGCGTTATGCGTTATGCGTTATGCGTTATGCGTTATGCGTTATGCGTTATGCGTTATGCGTTATGCGTTACGCGTTACGCGTTATGCGTTATGCGTTATGCGTTATGCGTTATGCGTTATGCGTTATGCGTTATGCGTTATGTGTTATGCGTTATGCGTTAAGCGTTATACGTTATGCGTTATGCGTTATGTGTTATGCGTTATGCGTTATGTGTTATGCGTTGTGCTTTACGGGTTATGCGATATGCGTTATGCGTTATGACTTTTTCATTGAACGTTATGCGTTATGCGATATGCGTTATGCGTTATGCGTTATGCGTTATGCGTTATGCGTTATGCGTTATGCGTTATGCGTTATGCGTTATGCGTTATGCGTTACGCGTTATGCGTTACGCGTTATGCGTTATGCGTTATGCGTTATGCGTTATTCGTTATGCGTTATGCGTTATGCGTTATGCGTTATGCGTTATGCGTTATGCGTTATGCGTTATGCGATATGCGTTATGCGTTATGCGTTATGCGTTATGCGTTATGCGTTACGCGTTATGCGTTACGCGTTATGCGTTATGCGTTATGCGTTATGCGTTATGCGTTATGCGTTATTCGTTATGCGTTATGCGTTATGCGTTATGCGTTATGCGTTATGCGTTATGCGTTATGCGTTATGCGATGTGCGTTATGCGTTATGCGTTATGCGTTATGCGTTATGCGTTATGCGTTATGCGTTATGCGTTATGCGTTATGCGTTATGCGTTAAGCATTATGACTTTTTCATTGAGCGTTATGCGTTATGACTTTTCCATTGAGCGTTATGCGTTATTCGTTATGGGTTATGCGTTATGCGTTATGGGTTATGCGTTATGCGTTATGCGTTATGCGTTATGCGTTATGCATTATGCGTTATGCGTTATCCGTTATGCGTTATGCGTTATGCGTTATGCGTTATGCGATATGCGTCATGCGTTAAGCGTTATGCGTTATGCATTATGCGTTATCCGTTATGCGTTATGCGTTATGCGTAATGCGTTATGAGTAATGTGTCATGCGTTATGCGTTATGCGTTATGCGTTATGCGTTATGCGTTATGCGTTATGCGTTATGCGTTATGCGTTATGCGTTAAGCGTTATGCGTTATGCGTTACGCGTTACGCGTTATGCGTTATGCGTTATGCGTTATGCGTTATGCGTTATGCGTTATGCGTTATGCGTTATGCGTTATGCGTTATGTGTTATGCGTTATGCGTTAAGCGTTATACGTTATGCGTTATGCGTTATGTGTTATGCGTTATGCGTCATGTGTTATGCGTTGTGCTTTACGGGTTATGCGATATGCGTTATGCTTTATGACTTTTTCATTGAACGTTATGCGTTATGCGATATGCGTTATGCGTTATGCGTTATGCGTTATGCGTTATGCGTTATGCGTTATGCGTTATGCGTTATGCGTTATGCGTTATGTGTTATGCGTTATGCGTTATGCGTTATGCGTTATGCGTTATGCGTTATGCGTTATGCGTTATGCGTTATGCGTTATGCGTTATGCGTTATGCGTTATGCGTTATGCGTTATGCGTTATGCGTTATGCGTTATGCGTTATGCGTTATGCGTTATGCGTTATGCGTTATGCGTTATGCGTTATGCGTTATGCGTTATGCGTTATGCGTTATGCGTTATGCGTTATGCGTTATGCGTTATGCGTTATGCGTTATGCGTTATGCGTTATGCGTTATGCGTTATGCGTTATGCGTTATGCGTTATGCGTTATGCGTTATGCGTTATGCGTTATGCGTTATGCGTTATGCGTTATGCGTTATGCGTTATGCGTTATGCGTTATGCGTTATGCGTTATGCGTTATGCGTTATGCGTTATGCGTTATGCGTTATGCGTTATGCGTTATGCGTTATGCGTTATGCGTTATGCGTTATGCGTTATGCGTTATGCGTTATGCGTTATGCGTTATGCGTTATGCGTTATGAGTTATGCGTTATGCGTTATGCGTTATGCGTTATGCGATGTGCGTTATGCGTTATGCGTTATGCGTTATGCGTTATGCGTTATGCGTTATGCGTTATGCGTTATGCGTTATGCGTTATGCGTTATGCGTTATGCGTTATGCGTTATGCGTTAAGCATTATGACTTTTTCATTGAGCGTTAAGCGTTATGACTTTTCCATTGAGCGTTATGCGTTATTCGTTATGGGTTATGCGTTATGCGTTATGGGTTATGCGTTATGCGTTATGCGTTATGCGTTATGCGTTATGCATTATGCGTTATGCGTTATCCGTTATGCGTTATGCGTTATGCGTTATGCGTTATGCGATATGCGTCATGCGTTAAGCGTTATGCGTTATGCATTATGCGTTATCCGTTATGCGTTATGCGTTATGCGTAATGCGTTATGAGTAATGTGTCATGCGTTATGCGTTATGCGTTATGCGTTATGCGTTATGCGTTATGCGTTATGCGTTATGCGTTATGCGTTATGCGTTATGCGTTATGCGTTAAGCGTTATGCGTTATGCGTTACGCGTTACGCGTTATGCGTTATGCGTTATGCGTTATTCGTTATGCGTTATGCGTTATGCGTTATGCGTTATGCGTTATGCGTTATGCGATATGCGTTATGCGTTATGCGTTATGCGTTATGCGTTATGCGTTACGCGTTATGCGTTACGCGTTATGCGTTATGCGTTATGCGTTATGCGTTATGCGTTATGCGTTATTCGTTATGCGTTATGCGTTATGCGTTATGCGTTATGCGTTATGCGTTATGCGTTATGCGTTATGCGTTATGCGATGTGCGTTATGCGTTATGCGTTATGCGTTATGCGTTATGCGTTATGCGTTATGCGTTATGCGTTATGCGTTATGCGTTATGCGTTATGCGTTATGCGTTATGCGTTATGCGTTAAGCATTATGACTTTTTCATTGAGCGTTATGCGTTATGACTTTTCCATTGAGCGTTATGCGTTATTCGTTATGGGTTATGCGTTATGCGTTATGGGTTATGCGTTATGCGTTATGCGTTATGCGTTATGCGTTATGCATTATGCGTTATGCGTTATCCGTTATGCGTTATGCGTTATGCGTTATGCGTTATGCGATATGCGTCATGCGTTAAGCGTTATGCGTTATGCATTATGCGTTATCCGTTATGCGTTATGCGTTATGCGTAATGCGTTATGAGTAATGTGTCATGCGTTATGCGTTATGCGTTATGCGTTATGCGTTATGCGTTATGCGTTATGCGTTATGCGTTATGCGTTAAGCGTTATGCGTTATGCGTTACGCGTTACGCGTTATGCGTTATGCGTTATGCGTTATGCGTTATGCGTTATGCGTTATGCGTTATGTGTTATGCGTTATGCGTTAAGCGTTATACGTTATGCGTTATGCGTTATGTGTTATGCGTTATGCGTCATGTGTTATGCGTTGTGCTTTACGGGTTATGCGATATGCGTTATGCTTTATGACTTTTTCATTGAACGTTATGCGTTATGCGATATGCGTTATGCGTTATGCGTTATGCGTTATGCGTTATGCGTTATGCGTTATGCGTTATGCGTTATGTGTTATGCGTTATGCGTTATGCGTTATGCGTTATGCGTTATGCGTTATGCGTTATGCGTTATGCGTTATGCGTTATGCGTTATGCGTTATGCGTTATGCGTTATGCGTTATGCGTTATGCGTTATGCGTTATGTGTTATGCGTTATGCGTTATGCGTTATGCGTTATGCGTTATGCGTTATGCGTTATGCGTTATGCGTTATGCGTTATGCGTTATGCGTTATGCGTTATGCGTTATGCGTTATGCGTTATGCGTTATGCGTTATGCGTTATGCGTTATGCGTTATGCGTTATGCGTTATGCGTTATGCGTTATGCGTTATGCGTTATGCGTTATGCGTTATGCGTTATGCGTTATGCGTTATGCGTTATGCGTTATGCGTTATGCGTTATGCGTTATGCGTTATGCGTTATGCGTTATGCGTTATGCGTTATGCGTTATGCGTTATGCGTTATGCGTTATGCGTTATGCGTTATGCGTTATGCGTTATGCGTTATGCGTTATGCGTTATGCGTTATGCGTTATGCGTTATGCGTTATGCGTTATGCGTTATGCGTTATGCGTTATGCGTTATGCGTTATGCGTTATGCGTTATGCGTTATGCGTTATGCGTTATGCGTTATGCGTTATGCGTTATGCGTTATGCGTTATGCGTTATGAGTTATGCGTTATGCGTTATGCGTTATGCGTTATGCGATGTGCGTTATGCGTTATGCGTTATGCGTTATGCGTTATGCGTTATGCGTTATGCGTTATGCGTTATGCGTTATGCGTTATGCGTTATGCGTTATGCGTTATGCGTTATGCGTTAAGCATTATGACTTTTTCATTGAGCGTTAAGCGTTATGACTTTTCCATTGAGCGTTATGCGTTATTCGTTATGGGTTATGCGTTATGCGTTATGGGTTATGCGTTATGCGTTATGCGTTATGCGTTATGCGTTATGCATTATGCGTTATGCGTTATCCGTTATGCGTTATGCGTTATGCGTTATGCGTTATGCGATATGCGTCATGCGTTAAGCGTTATGCGTTATGCATTATGCGTTATCCGTTATGCGTTATGCGTTATGCGTAATGCGTTATGAGTAATGTGTCATGCGTTATGCGTTATGCGTTATGCGTTATGCGTTATGCGTTATGCGTTATGCGTTATGCGTTATGCGTTATGCGTTATGCGTTATGCGTTATGCGTTAAGCGTTATGCGTTATGCGTTACGCGTTACGCGTTATGCGTTATGCGTTATGCGTTATGCGTTATGCGTTATGCGTTATGCGTTATGCGTTATGCGTTATGCGTTATGCGTTATGCGTTATGCGTTATGCGTTATGCGTTATGCGTTATGCGTTATGCGTTATGCGTTATGCGTTATGCGTTATGCGTTATGCGTTATGCGTTATGCGTTATGCGTTATGCGTTATGCGTTATGCGTTATGCGTTACGCGTTACGCGTTATGCGTTATGCGTTATGCGTTATGCGTTATGCGTTATGCGTTATGCGTTATGCGTTATGCGTTATGTGTTATGCGTTATGCGTTAAGCGTTATACGTTATGCGTTATGCGTTATGTGTTATGCGTTATGCGTTATGTGTTATGCGTTGTGCTTTACGGGTTATGCGATATGCGTTATGCGTTATGACTTTTTCATTGAACGTTATGCGTTATGCGATATGCGTTATGCGTTATGCGTTATGCGTTATGCGTTATGCGTTATGCGTTATGCGTTATGCGTTATGCGTTATGCGTTATGCGTTACGCGTTATGCGTTACGCGTTATGCGTTATGCGTTATGCGTTATGCGTTATTCGTTATGCGTTATGCGTTATGCGTTATGCGTTATGCGTTATGCGTTATGCGTTATGCGTTATGCGATATGCGTTATGCGTTATGCGTTATGCGTTATGCGTTATGCGTTACGCGTTATGCGTTACGCGTTATGCGTTATGCGTTATGCGTTATGCGTTATGCGTTATGCGTTATTCGTTATGCGTTATGCGTTATGCGTTATGCGTTATGCGTTATGCGTTATGCGTTATGCGTTATGCGATGTGCGTTATGCGTTATGCGTTATGCGTTATGCGTTATGCGTTATGCGTTATGCGTTATGCGTTATGCGTTATGCGTTATGCGTTATGCGTTATGCGTTATGCGTTATGCGTTAAGCATTATGACTTTTTCATTGAGCGTTATGCGTTATGACTTTTCCATTGAGCGTTATGCGTTATTCGTTATGGGTTATGCGTTATGCGTTATGGGTTATGCGTTATGCGTTATGCGTTATGCGTTATGCGTTATGCATTATGCGTTATGCGTTATCCGTTATGCGTTATGCGTTATGCGTTATGCGTTATGCGATATGCGTCATGCGTTAAGCGTTATGCGTTATGCATTATGCGTTATCCGTTATGCGTTATGCGTTATGCGTAATGCGTTATGAGTAATGTGTCATGCGTTATGCGTTATGCGTTATGCGTTATGCGTTATGCGTTATGCGTTATGCGTTATGCGTTATGCGTTAAGCGTTATGCGTTATGCGTTACGCGTTACGCGTTATGCGTTATGCGTTATGCGTTATGCGTTATGCGTTATGCGTTATGCGTTATGCGTTATGTGTTATGCGTTATGCGTTAAGCGTTATACGTTATGCGTTATGCGTTATGTGTTATGCGTTATGCGTCATGTGTTATGCGTTGTGCTTTACGGGTTATGCGATATGCGTTATGCTTTATGACTTTTTCATTGAACGTTATGCGTTATGCGATATGCGTTATGCGTTATGCGTTATGCGTTATGCGTTATGCGTTATGCGTTATGCGTTATGCGTTATGTGTTATGCGTTATGCGTTATGCGTTATGCGTTATGCGTTATGCGTTATGCGTTATGCGTTATGCGTTATGCGTTATGCGTTATGCGTTATGCGTTATGCGTTATGCGTTATGCGTTATGCGTTATGCGTTATGCGTTATGCGTTATGCGTTATGCGTTACGCGTTACGCGTTATGCGTTACGCGTTACGCGTTATGCGTTATGCGTTATGCGTTATGCGTTATGCGTTATGCGTTATGTGTTATGCGTTATGCGTTAAGCGTTATACGTTATGCATTATGCGTTATGTGTTATGCGTTATGCGTTATGTGTTATGCGTTGTGCTTTACGGGTTATGACTTTTTCATTGAACGTTATGCGTTATGCGATATGCGTTATGCGTTATGCGTTATGCGTTATGCGTTATGCGTTATGCGTTATGCGTTATGCGTTATGCGTTATGCGTTATGCGTTATGCGTCATGCGTCATGCGTTATGCGTTATGCGTTATGCGTTATGCGTTATGCGTTATGCGTTATGCGTTATGCGTTATGCGTTATGCGTTATGCGTTATGCGTTATGCGTTATGCGTTATGCGTTATGCGTTATGCGTTATGCGTTATGCGTTATGCGTTATGCGTTATGCGTTATGCGTTATGCGTTATGCGTTATGCGTTATGCGTTATGCGTTATGCGTTATGCGTTATGCGTTATGCGTTATGCGTTATGCGTTATGCGTTATGCGTTATGCGTTATGCGTTATGCGTTATGCGTTATGCGTTATGCGTTATGCGTTATGCGTTATGCGTTATGCGTTATGCGTTATGTGTTATGCGTTGTGCTTTACGGGTTATGACTTTTTCATTGAACGTTATGCGTTATGCGATATGCGTTATGCGTTATGCGTTATGCGTTATGCGTTATGCGTTATGCGTTATGCGTTATGCGTTATGCGTTATGCGTTATGCGTTATGCGTTATGCGTTATGCGTTATGCGTTATGCGTTATGCGTTATGCGTTATGCGTTATGCGTTATGCGTTATGCGTTATGCGTTATGCGTTATGCGTTATGCGTTATGCGTTATGCGTTATGCGTTATGCGTTATGCGTTATGCGTTATGCGTTATGCGTTATGCGTTATGCGTTATGCGTTAAGCATTATGACTTTTTCATTGAGCGTTATGCGTTATGACTTTTCCATTGAGCGTTATGCGTTATTCGTTATGGGTTATGCGTTATGCGTTATGGGTTATGCGTTATGCGTTATGCGTTATGCGTTATGCGTTATGCGTTATGCGTTATGCATTATGCGTTATGCGTTATCCGTTATGCGTTATGCGTTATGCGTTATGCGTTATGCGATATGCGTCATGCGTTAAGCGTTATGCGTTATGCATTATGCGTTATGCGTTATGCGTTATGCGTTATGCGTTATGCGTTATGCGTTATGCGTTATGCGTTATGCGTTATGCGTTATGCGTTATGCGTTATGTGTTATGCGTTATGCGTTATGCGTTATGCGTTATGCGTTATGCGTTATGCGTTATGCGTTATGCGTTATGCGTTATGCGTTATGCGTTATGCGTTATGCGTTATGCGTTATGCGTTATGCGTTATGCGTTATGCGTTATGCGTTATGCGTTATGCGTTATGCGTTATGCGTTATGCGTTATGCGTTATGCGTTATGCGTTATGCGTTATGCGTTATGCGTTATGCGTTATGCGTTATGCGTTATGCGTTATGCGTTATGCGTTATGCGTTATGCGTTATGCGTTATGCGTTATGCGTTATGCGTTATGCGTTATGCGTTATGCGTTATGCGTTATGCGTTATGCGTTATGCGTTATGCGTTATGCGTTATGCGTTATGCGTTATGCGTTATGCGTTATGCGTTATGCGTTATGCGTTATGCGTTATGCGTTATGCGTTATGCGTTATGCGTTATGCGTTATGCGTTATGCGTTATGCGTTATGCGTTATGCGTTATGCGTTATGCGTTATGCGTTATGCGTTATGAGTTATGCGTTATGCGTTATGCGTTATGCGTTATGCGATGTGCGTTATGCGTTATGCGTTATGCGTTATGCGTTATGCGTTATGCGTTATGCGTTATGCGTTATGCGTTATGCGTTATGCGTTATGCGTTATGCGTTATGCGTTATGCGTTATGCGTTAAGCATTATGACTTTTTCATTGAGCGTTAAGCGTTATGACTTTTCCATTGAGCGTTATGCGTTATTCGTTATGGGTTATGCGTTATGCGTTATGGGTTATGCGTTATGCGTTATGCGTTATGCGTTATGCGTTATGCATTATGCGTTATGCGTTATCCGTTATGCGTTATGCGTTATGCGTTATGCGTTATGCGATATGCGTCATGCGTTAAGCGTTATGCGTTATGCATTATGCGTTATCCGTTATGCGTTATGCGTTATGCGTAATGCGTTATGAGTAATGTGTCATGCGTTATGCGTTATGCGTTATGCGTTATGCGTTATGCGTTATGCGTTATGCGTTATGCGTTATGCGTTATGCGTTATGCGTTATGCGTTATGCGTTAAGCGTTATGCGTTATGCGTTACGCGTTACGCGTTATGCGTTATGCGTTATGCGTTATGCGTTATGCGTTATGCGTTATGCGTTATGCGTTATGCGTTATGCGTTATGCGTTATGCGTTATGCGTTATGCGTTATGCGTTATGCGTTATGCGTTATGCGTTATGCGTTATGCGTTATGCGTTATGCGTTATGCGTTATGCGTTATGCGTTATGCGTTATGCGTTATGCGTTATGCGTTATGCGTTATGCGTTATGCGTTACGCGTTACGCGTTATGCGTTATGCGTTATGCGTTATGCGTTATGCGTTATGCGTTATGCGTTATGCGTTATGCGTTATGTGTTATGCGTTATGCGTTAAGCGTTATACGTTATGCGTTATGCGTTATGTGTTATGCGTTATGCGTTATGTGTTATGCGTTGTGCTTTACGGGTTATGCGATATGCGTTATGCGTTATGACTTTTTCATTGAACGTTATGCGTTATGCGATATGCGTTATGCGTTATGCGTTATGCGTTATGCGTTATGCGTTATGCGTTATGCGTTATGCGTTATGCGTTATGCGTTATGCGTTACGCGTTATGCGTTACGCGTTATGCGTTATGCGTTATGCGTTATGCGTTATTCGTTATGCGTTATGCGTTATGCGTTATGCGTTATGCGTTATGCGTTATGCGTTATGCGTTATGCGATATGCGTTATGCGTTATGCGTTATGCGTTATGCGTTATGCGTTACGCGTTATGCGTTACGCGTTATGCGTTATGCGTTATGCGTTATGCGTTATGCGTTATGCGTTATTCGTTATGCGTTATGCGTTATGCGTTATGCGTTATGCGTTATGCGTTATGCGTTATGCGTTATGCGATGTGCGTTATGCGTTATGCGTTATGCGTTATGCGTTATGCGTTATGCGTTATGCGTTATGCGTTATGCGTTATGCGTTATGCGTTATGCGTTATGCGTTATGCGTTAAGCATTATGACTTTTTCATTGAGCGTTATGCGTTATGACTTTTCCATTGAGCGTTATGCGTTATTCGTTATGGGTTATGCGTTATGCGTTATGGGTTATGCGTTATGCGTTATGCGTTATGCGTTATGCGTTATGCATTATGCGTTATGCGTTATCCGTTATGCGTTATGCGTTATGCGTTATGCGTTATGCGATATGCGTCATGCGTTAAGCGTTATGCGTTATGCATTATGCGTTATCCGTTATGCGTTATGCGTTATGCGTAATGCGTTATGAGTAATGTGTCATGCGTTATGCGTTATGCGTTATGCGTTATGCGTTATGCGTTATGCGTTATGCGTTATGCGTTATGCGTTAAGCGTTATGCGTTATGCGTTACGCGTTACGCGTTATGCGTTATGCGTTATGCGTTATGCGTTATGCGTTATGCGTTATGCGTTATGCGTTATGCGTTATGTGTTATGCGTTATGCGTTAAGCGTTATACGTTATGCGTTATGCGTTATGTGTTATGCGTTATGCGTCATGTGTTATGCGTTGTGCTTTACGGGTTATGCGATATGCGTTATGCTTTATGACTTTTTCATTGAACGTTATGCGTTATGCGATATGCGTTATGCGTTATGCGTTATGCGTTATGCGTTATGCGTTATGCGTTATGCGTTATGCGTTATGTGTTATGCGTTATGCGTTATGCGTTATGCGTTATGCGTTATGCGTTATGCGTTATGCGTTATGCGTTATGCGTTATGCGTTATGCGTTATGCGTTATGCGTTATGCGTTATGCGTTATGCGTTATGCGTTATGCGTTATGCGTTATGCGTTATGCGTTACGCGTTACGCGTTATGCGTTACGCGTTACGCGTTATGCGTTATGCGTTATGCGTTATGCGTTATGCGTTATGCGTTATGTGTTATGCGTTATGCGTTAAGCGTTATACGTTATGCATTATGCGTTATGTGTTATGCGTTATGCGTTATGTGTTATGCGTTGTGCTTTACGGGTTATGACTTTTTCATTGAACGTTATGCGTTATGCGATATGCGTTATGCGTTATGCGTTATGCGTTATGCGTTATGCGTTATGCGTTATGCGTTATGCGTTATGCGTTATGCGTTATGCGTTATGCGTTATGCGTCATGCGTCATGCGTTATGCGTTATGCGTTATGCGTTATGCGTTATGCGTTATGCGTTATGCGTTATGCGTTATGCGTTATGCGTTATGCGTTATGCGTTATGCGTTATGCGTTATGCGTTATGCGTTATGCGTTATGCGTTATGCGTTATGCGTTATGCGTTATGCGTTATGCGTTATGCGTTATGCGTTATGCGTTATGCGTTATGCGTTATGCGTTATGCGTTATGCGTTATGCGTTATGCGTTATGCGTTATGCGTTATGCGTTATGCGTTATGCGTTATGCGTTATGCGTTATGCGTTATGCGTTATGCGTTATGCGTTATGCGTTATGCGTTATGCGTTATGCGTTATGTGTTATGCGTTGTGCTTTACGGGTTATGACTTTTTCATTGAACGTTATGCGTTATGCGATATGCGTTATGCGTTATGCGTTATGCGTTATGCGTTATGCGTTATGCGTTATGCGTTATGCGTTATGCGTTATGCGTTATGCGTTATGCGTTATGCGTTATGCGTTATGCGTTATGCGTTATGCGTTATGCGTTATGCGTTATGCGTTAAGCATTATGACTTTTTCATTGAGCGTTATGCGTTATGACTTTTCCATTGAGCGTTATGCGTTATTCGTTATGGGTTATGCGTTATGCGTTATGGGTTATGCGTTATGCGTTATGCGTTATGCGTTATGCGTTATGCGTTATGCGTTATGCATTATGCGTTATGCGTTATCCGTTATGCGTTATGCGTTATGCGTTATGCGTTATGCGATATGCGTCATGCGTTAAGCGTTATGCGTTATGCATTATGCGTTATCCGTTATGCGTTATGCGTTATGCGTAATGCGTTATGAGTAATGTGTCATGCGTTATGCGTTATGCGTTATGCGTTATGCGTTATGCGTTATGCGTTATGCGTTATGCGTTATGCGTTATGCGATATGCGTCATGCGTTAAGCGTTATGCGTTATGCATTATGCGTTATCCGTTATGCGTTATGCGTTATGCGTAATGCGTTATGAGTAATGTGTCATGCGTTATGCGTTATGCGTTATGCGTTATGCGTTATGCGTTACGCGTTATGCGTTACGCGTTATGCGTTATGCGTTATGCGTTATGCGTTATGCGTTATGCGTTATGCGTTATGCGTTATGCGTTATGCGTTATGCGTTATGCGTTATGCGTTATGCGTTATGCGTTATGCGTTATGCGTTATGCGTTATGCGTTATGCGATATGCGTTATGCGTTATGCGTTATGCGTTATGCGTTATGCGTTATGCGTTATGCGTTATGCGTTATGCGTTATGCGTTATGCGTTATGCGTTATGCGTTATGCGTTATGCGTTATGCGTTATGCGTTATGCGTTAAGCGTTATGCGTTATCCGTTACGCGTTACGCGTTATGCGTTATGCGTTATGCGTTATGCGTTATGCGTTATGTGTTATGCGTTATGCGTTAAGCGTTATACGTTATGCGTTATGCGTTATGCGTTATGTGTTATGCGTTATGCGTTATGTGTTATGCGTTGTGCTTTACGGGTTATGCGATATGCGTTATGCGTTATGACTTTTTCATTGAACGTTATGCGTTATGCGATATGCGTTATGCGTTATGCGTTATGCGTTATGCGTTATGCGTTATGCGTTATGCGTTATGCGTTATGCGTTATGCGTTATGCGTTATGCGTTATGCGTTATGCGTTACGCGTTATGCGTTACGCGTTATGCGTTATGCGTTATGCGTTATGCGTTATGCGTTATGCGTTATGCGTTATGCGTTATGCGTTATGCGTTATGCGTTATGCGTTATGCGTTATGCGTTATGCGTTATGCGTTATGTGTTATGCGTTGTGCTTTACGGGTTATGCGATATGCGTTATGCGTTATGACTTTTTCATTGAACGTTATGCGTTATGCGATATGCGTTATGCGTTATGCGTTATGCGTTATGCGTTATGCGTTATGCGTTATGCGATATGCGTTATGCGTTATGCGTTATGCGTTATGCGTTATGCGTTACGCGTTATGCGTTACGCGTTATGCGTTATGCGTTATGCGTTATGCGTTATGCGTTATGCGTTATGCGTTATGCGTTATGCGTTATGCGTTATGCGTTATGCGTTATGCGTTATGCGTTATGCGTTATGCGTTATGCGTTATGCGTTATGCGTTATGCGTTAAGCATTATGACTTTTTCATTGAGCGTTATGCGTTATGACTTTTCCATTGAGCGTTATGCGTTATTCGTTATGGGTTATGCGTTATGCGTTATGGGTTATGCGTTATGCGTTATGCGTTATGCGTTATGCGTTATGCGTTATGCATTATGCGTTATGCGTTATCCGTTATGCGTTATGCGTTATGCGTTATGCGTTATGCGATATGCGTCATGCGTTAAGCGTTATGCGTTATGCATTATGCGTTATCCGTTATGCGTTATGCGTTATGCGTAATGCGTTATGAGTAATGTGTCATGCGTTATGCGTTATGCGTTATGCGTTATGCGTTATGCGTTATGCGTTATGCGTTATGCGTTATGCGTTATGCGTTATGCGTTATGCGTTATGCGATATGCGTCATGCGTTAAGCGTTATGCGTTATGCATTATGCGTTATCCGTTATGCGTTATGCGTTATGCGTAATGCGTTATGAGTAATGTGTCATGCGTTATGCGTTATGCGTTATGCGTTATGCGTTATGCGTTACGCGTTATGCGTTACGCGTTATGCGTTATGCGTTATGCGTTATGCGTTATGCGTTATGCGTTATGCGTTATGCGTTATGCGTTATGCGTTATGCGTTATGCGTTATGCGTTATGCGTTATGCGTTATGCGTTATGCGTTATGCGTTATGCGTTATGCGTTATGCGTTATGCGTTATGCGTTATGCGTTATGCGTTATGCGTTATGCGTTATGCGTTATGCGTTATGCGTTATGCGTTATGCGTTATGCGTTATGCGTTATGCGTTAAGCGTTATGCGTTATCCGTTACGCGTTACGCGTTATGCGTTATGCGTTATGCGTTATGCGTTATGCGTTATGCGTTATGCGTTATGTGTTATGCGTTATGCGTTAAGCGTTATACGTTATGCGTTATGCGTTATGTGTTATGCGTTATGCGTTATGTGTTATGCGTTGTGCTTTACGGGTTATGCGATATGCGTTATGCGTTATGACTTTTTCATTGAACGTTATGCGTTATGCGATATGCGTTATGCGTTATGCGTTATGCGTTATGCGTTATGCGTTATGCGTTATGCGTTATGCGTTATGCGTTATGCGTTATGCGTTATGCGTTACGCGTTATGCGTTACGCGTTATGCGTTATGCGTTATGCGTTATGCGTTATGCGTTATGCGTTATGCGTTATGCGTTATGCGTTATGCGTTATGCGTTATGCGTTATGCGTTATGCGTTATGCGTTATGCGTTATGTGTTATGCGTTGTGCTTTACGGGTTATGCGATATGCGTTATGCGTTATGACTTTTTCATTGAACGTTATGCGTTATGCGATATGCGTTATGCGTTATGCGTTATGCGTTATGCGTTATGCGTTATGCGTTATGCGATATGCGTTATGCGTTATGCGTTATGCGTTATGCGTTATGCGTTACGCGTTATGCGTTACGCGTTATGCGTTATGCGTTATGCGTTATGCGTTATGCGTTATTCGTTATGCGTTATGCGTTATGCGTTATGCGTTATGCGTTATGCGTTATGCGTTATGCGTTATGCGTTATGCGATGTGCGTTATGCGTTATGCGTTATGCGTTATGCGTTATGCGTTATGCGTTATGCGTTATGCGTTAAGCATTATGACTTTTTCATTGAGCGTTATGCGTTATGACTTTTCCATTGAGCGTTATGCGTTATTCGTTATGGGTTATGCGTTATGCGTTATGGGTTATGCGTTATGCGTTATGCGTTATGCGTTATGCGTTATGCATTATGCGTTATGCGTTATCCGTTATGCGTTATGCGTTATGCGTTATGCGTTATGCGATATGCGTCATGCGTTAAGCGTTATGCGTTATGCATTATGTGTTATCCGTTATGCGTTATGCGTTATGCGTAATGCGTTATGAGTAATGTGTCATGCGTTATGCGTTATGCCTTATGCGTTATGCGTTATGCGTTATGCGTTATGCGTTATGCGTTATGCGATATGCGTCATGCGTTAAGCGTTATGCGTTATGCATTATGCGTTATCCGTTATGCGTTATGCGTTATGCGTAATGCGTTATGAGTAATGTGTCATGCGTTATGCGTTATGCGTTATGCGTTATGCGTTATGCGTTATGCGTTATGCGTTATGCGTTATGCGTTATGCGTTATGCGATATGCGTCATGCGTTAAGCGTTATGCGTTATGCATTATGCGTTATCCGTTATGCGTTATGCGTTATGCGTAATGCGTTATGAGTAATGTGTCATGCGTTATGCGTTATGCGTTATGCGTTATGCGTTATGCGTTACGCGTTATGCGTTACGCGTTATGCGTTATGCGTTATGCGTTATGCGTTATGCGTTATGCGTTATGCGTTATGCGTTATGCGTTATGCGTTATGCGTTATGCGTTATGCGTTATGCGTTATGCGTTATGCGTTATGCGTTATGCGTTATGCGTTATGCGTTATGCGTTATGCGTTATGCGTTATGCGTTATGCGTTATGCGTTATGCGTTATGCGTTATGCGTTATGCGTTATGCGTTATGCGTTATGCGTTATGCGTTATGCGTTATGCGTTATGCGTTATGCGTTATGCGTTATGCGTTATGCGTTATGCGTTATGCGTTAAGCGTTATGCGTTATCCGTTACGCGTTACGCGTTATGCGTTATGCGTTATGCGTTATGCGTTATGCGTTATGCGTTATGCGTTATGTGTTATGCGTTATGCGTTAAGTGTTATACGTTATGCGTTATGCGTTATGTGTTATGCGTTATGCGTTATGTGTTATGCGTTGTGCTTTACGGGTTATGCGATATGCGTTATGCGTTATGACTTTTTCATTGAACGTTATGCGTTATGCGATATGCGTTATGCGTTATGCGTTATGCGTTATGCGTTATGCGTTATGCGTTATGCGTTATGCGTTATGCGTTACGCGTTATGCGTTACGCGTTATGCGTTATGCGTTATGCGTTATGCGTTATGCGTTATGCGTTATGCGTTATGCGTTATGCGTTATGCGTTATGCGTTATGCGTTATGCGTTATGCGTTATGCGTTATGCGTTATGCGTTATGCGTTATGCGTTATGCGTTATGCGTTATGCGTTATGCGTTATGCGTTATGCGTTATGCGTTATGCGTTATGCGTTATGCGTTATGCGTTATGCGTTATGCGTTATGCGTTATGCGTTATGCGTTATGCGTTATGCGTTATGCGTTATGCGTTATGCGTTATGCGTTATGCGTTATGCGTTATGCGTTATGCGTTATGCGTTATGCGTTATGCGTTATGCGTTATGCGTTATGCGTTATGCGTTATGCGTTATGTGTTATGCGTTATGCGTTATGTGTTATGCGTTGTGCTTTACGGGTTATGCGATATGCGTTATGCGTTATGACTTTTTCATTGAACGTTATGCGTTATGCGATATGCGTTATGCGTTATGCGTTATGCGTTATGCGTTATGCGTTATGCGTTATGCGTTATGCGTTATGCGTTATGCGTTATGCGTTACGCGTTATGCGTTACGCGTTATGCGTTATGCGTTATGCGTTATGCGTTATGCGTTATGCGTTATGCGTTATGCGTTATGCGTTATGCGTTATGCGTTATGCGTTATGCGTTATGCGTTATGTGTTATGCGTTGTGCTTTACGGGTTATGCGATATGCGTTATGCGTTATGACTTTTTCATTGAACGTTATGCGTTATGCGATATGCGTTATGCGTTATGCGTTATGCGTTATGCGTTATGCGTTATGCGTTATGCGATATGCGTTATGCGTTATGCGTTATGCGTTATGCGTTATGCGTTACGCGTTATGCGTTACGCGTTATGCGTTATGCGTTATGCGTTATGCGTTATGCGTTATGCGTTATTCGTTATGCGTTATGCGTTATGCGTTATGCGTTATGCGTTATGCGTTATGCGTTATGCGTTATGCGTTATGCGATGTGCGTTATGCGTTATGCGTTATGCGTTATGCGTTATGCGTTATGCGTTATGCGTTATGCGTTATGCGTTAAGCATTATGACTTTTTCATTGAGCGTTATGCGTTATGACTTTTCCATTGAGCGTTATGCGTTATTCGTTATGGGTTATGCGTTATGCGTTATGGGTTATGCGTTATGCGTTATGCGTTATGCGTTATGCGTTATGCATTATGCGTTATGCGTTATCCGTTATGCGTTATGCGTTATGCGTTATGCGTTATGCGATATGCGTCATGCGTTAAGCGTTATGCGTTATGCATTATGCGTTATCCGTTATGCGTTATGCGTTATGCGTAATGCGTTATGAGTAATGTGTCATGCGTTATGCGTTATGCGTTATGCGTTATGCGTTATGCGTTATGCGTTATGCGTTATGCGTTATGCGTTATGCGTTATGCGTTATGCGTTATGCGTTATGCGTTATGCGTTAAGCGTTATGCGTTATGCGTTACGCGTTACGCGTTATGCGTTATGCGTTATGCGTTATGCGTTATGCGTTATGCGTTATGCGTTATGCGTTATGCGTTATGTGTTATGCGTTATGCGTTAAGCGTTATACGTTATGCGTTATGCGTTATGTGTTATGCGTTATGCGTTATGTGTTATGCGTTGTGCTTTACGGGTTATGCGATATGCGTTATGCGTTATGACTTTTTCATTGAACGTTATGCGTTATGCGATATGCGTTATGCGTTATGCGTTATGCGTTATGCGTTATGCGTTATGCGTTATGCGTTATGCGTTATGCGTTATGCGTTATGCGTTACGCGTTATGCGTTACGCGTTATGCGTTATGCGTTATGCGTTATTCGTTATGCGTTATGCGTTATGCGTTATGCGTTATGCGTTATGCGTTATGCGATATGCGTTATGCGTTATGCGTTATGCGTTATGCGTTATGCGTTACGCGTTATGCGTTACGCGTTATGCGTTATGCGTTATGCGTTATGCGTTATGCGTTATTCGTTATGCGTTATGCGTTATGCGTTATGCGTTATGCGTTATGCGATGTGCGTTATGCGTTATGCGTTATGCGTTATGCGTTATGCGTTATGCGTTATGCGTTATGCGTTATGCGTTATGCGTTATGCGTTATGCGTTATGCGTTATGCGTTAAGCATTATGACTTTTTCATTGAGCGTTATGCGTTATGACTTTTCCATTGAGCGTTATGCGTTATTCGTTATGGGTTATGCGTTATGCGTTATGGGTTATGCGTTATGCGTTATGCGTTATGCGTTATGCGTTATGCATTATGCGTTATGCGTTATCCGTTATGCGTTATGCGTTATGCGTTATGCGTTATGCGATATGCGTCATGCGTTAAGCGTTATGCGTTATGCATTATGCGTTATCCGTTATGCGTTATGCGTAATGCGTTATGAGTAATGTGTCATGCGTTATGCGTTATGCGTTATGCGTTATGCGTTATGCGTTACGCGTTATGCGTTACGCGTTATGCGTTATGCGTTATGCGTTATGCGTTATGCGTTATGCGTTATGCGTTGTGCGTTATGCGTTATGCGTTATGCGTTATGCGTTATGCGTTATGCGTTATGCGTTATGCGTTATGCGTTATGCGTTATGCGTTATGCGTTACGCGTTACGCGTTATGCGTTACGCGTTACGCGTTATGCGTTATGCGTTATGCGTTATGCGTTATGCGTTATGCGTTATGCGTTATGCGTTATGCGTTATGTGTTATGCGTTATGCGTTAAGCGTTATACGTTATGCATTATGCGTTATGTGTTATGCGTTATGCGTTATGTGTTATGCGTTGTGCTTTACGGGTTATGCGATATGCGTTATGCGTTATGACTTTTTCATTGAACGTTATGCGTTATGCGATATGCGTTATGCGTTATGCGTTATGCGTTATGCGTTATGCGTTATGCGTTATGCGTTATGCGTTATGCGTTATGCGTTATGCGTTATGCGTTATGCGTTATGCGTTATGCGTTATGCGTTATGCGTTATGCGTTATGCGTTATGCGTTATGCGTTATGCGTTATGCGTTATGCGTTATGCGTTATGCGTTATGCGTTATGCGTTATGCGTTATGCGTTATGCGTTATGCGTTATGCGTTATGCGTTATGCGTTATGCGTTATGCGTTATGCGTTATGCGTTATGCGTTAAGCATTATGACTTTTTCATTGAGCGTTATGCGTTATGACTTTTCCATTGAGCGTTATGCGTTATTCGTTATGGGTTATGCGTTATGCGTTATGGGTTATGCGTTATGCGTTATGCGTTATGCGTTACGCGTTATGCGTTATGCGTTATGCATTATGCGTTATGCGTTATCCGTTATGCGTTATGCGTTATGCGTTATGCGTTAAGCGATATGCGTCATGCGTTAAGCGTTATGCGTTATGCATTATGCGTTATCCGTTATGCGTTATGCGTTATGCGTAATGCGTTATGAGTAATGTGTCATGCGTTATGCGTTATGCGTTATGCGTTATGCGTTATGCGTTATGCGTTATGCGTTATGCGTTATGCGTTATGCGATATGCGTCATGCGTTAAGCGTTATGCGTTATGCATTATGCGTTATCCGTTATGCGTTATGCGTTATGCGTAATGCGTTATGAGTAATGTGTCATGCGTTATGCGTTATGCGTTATGCGTTATGCGTTATGCGTTACGCGTTATGCGTTACGCGTTATGCGTTATGCGTTATGCGTTATGCGTTATGCGTTATGCGTTATGCGTTATGCGTTATGCGTTATGCGTTATGCGTTATGCGTTATGCGTTATGCGTTATGCGTTATGCGTTATGCGTTATGCGTTATGCGTTATGCGTTATGCGTTATGCGTTATGCGTTATGCGTTATGCGTTATGCGTTATGCGTTATGCGTTATGCGTTATGCGTTATGCGTTATGCGTTATGCGTTATGCGTTATGCGTTATGCGTTATGCGTTATGCGTTATGCGTTAAGCGTTATGCGTTATGCGTTACGCGTTATGCGTTACGCGTTACGCGTTACGCGTTATGCGTTATGCGTTATGCGTTATGCGTTATGCGTTATGCGTTATGCGTTATGCGTTATGCGTTATGTGTTATGCGTTATGCGTTAAGCGTTATACGTTATGCGTTATGCGTTATGTGTTATGCGTTATGCGTTATGTGTTATGCGTTGTGCTTTACGGGTTATGCGATATGCGTTATGCGTTATGTCTTTTTCATTGAACGTTATGCGTTATGCGATATGCGTTATGCGTTATGCGTTATGCGTTATGCGTTATGCGTTATGCGTTATGCGTTATGCGTTATGCGTTATGCGTTATGCGTTATGCGTTACGCGTTATGCGTTACGCGTTATGCGTTATGCGTTATTCGTTATGCGTTATGCGTTATGCGTTATGCGTTATGCGTTATGCGTTATGCGTTATGCGTTATGCGATATGCGTTATGCGTTATGCGTTATGCGTTATGCGTTATGCGTTACGCGTTATGCGTTACGCGTTATGCGTTATGCGTTATGCGTTATGCGTTATGCGTTATTCGTTATGCGTTATGCGTTATGCGTTATGCGTTATGCGTTATGCGATGTGCGTTATGCGTTATGCGTTATGCGTTATGCGTTATGCGTTATGCGTTATGCGTTATGCGTTATGCGTTATGCGTTATGCGTTATGCGTTATGCGTTAAGCATTATGACTTTTTCATTGAGCGTTATGCGTTATGACTTTTCCATTGAGCGTTATGCGTTATTCGTTATGGGTTATGCGTTATGCGTTATGGGTTATGCGTTATGCGTTATGCGTTATGCGTTATGCGTTATGCATTATGCGTTATGCGTTATCCGTTATGCGTTATGCGTTATGCGTTATGCGTTATGCGATATGCGTCATGCGTTAAGCGTTATGCGTTATGCATTATGCGTTATCCGTTATGCGTTATGCGTTATGCGTAATGCGTTATGAGTAATGTGTCATGCGTTATGCGTTATGCGTTATGCGTTATGCGTTATGCGTTACGCGTTATGCGTTACGCGTTATGCGTTATGCGTTATGCGTTATGCGTTATGCGTTATGCGTTATGCGTTATGCGTTATGCGTTATGCGTTATGCGTTATGCGTTATGCGTTATGCGTTATGCGTTATGCGTTATGCGTTACGCGTTACGCGTTACGCGTTACGCGTTACGCGTTATGCGTTATGCGTTATGCGTTATGCGTTATGCGTTATGCGTTATGCGTTATGCGTTATGCGTTATGCGTTATGCGTTATGCGTTATGCGTTATGCGTTATTTGTTATGCGTTATGCGTTATGCGTTATGCGTTATGCGTTATGCGTTATGCGTTATGCGTTATGCGTTATGCGTTATGCGTTATGCGTTATGCGTTATGCGTTATGCGTTATGCGTTATGCGTTATGCGTTATGCGTTATGCGTTATGCGTTATGCGTTATGCGTTATGCGTTATGCGTTATGCGTTATGCGTTATGCGTTATGCGTTATGCGTTATGCGTTATGCGTTATGCGTTATGCGTTATGCGTTATGCGTTATGCGTTATGCGTTATGCGTTATGCGTTATGCGTTATGCGTTATGCGCCATGCGTTATCCGTTATGCGTTATCCGTTATGCGTTATGCGTTATGCGTTATGCGTTATGCGTTATGCGTTATGCGTTATGCGTTATGCGTTATGCGTTATGCGTTATGCGTTATGCGTTATGCGTTATGCGTTATGCGTTATGCGTTATGCGTTATGCGTTATGCGTTATGCGTTATGCGTTATGCGTTATGCGTTAAGCGTTATGCGTTATGCGTTATGCGTTATGCGTTATGCGTTATGCGTTATGCGATATGCGTTATGCGTTATGCGTTATGCGTTATGCGTTATGCGTTATGCGTTATGCGTTATGCGTTATGCGTTATGCGTTATGCGTTATGCGTTATGCGTTATGCGTTATGCGTTATGCGTTATGCGTTATGCGTTATGCGTTATGCGTTATGCGTTATGCGTTATGCGTTATGCGTTATGCGTTATGCGTTATGCGTTATGCGTTATGCGTTATGCGTTATGCGTTATGCGTTATGCGTTATGCGTTATGCGTTATGCGTTATGCGTTATGCGTTATGCGTTATGCGTTATGCGTTATGCGTTATGCGTTATGCCTTATGCGTTATGCGTTATGCGTTATGCGTTATGCGTTATGCGTTATGCGTTATGCGTTATGCGTTATGCGTTATGCGTTATGCGTTATGCGTTATGCGCCATGCGTTATCCGTTATGCGTTATCCGTTATGCGTTATGCGTTATGCGTTATGCGTTATGCGTTATGCGTTATGCGTTATGCGTTATGCGTTATGCGTTATGCGTTATGCGTTATGCGTTATGCGTTATGCGTTATGCGTTATGCGTTATGCGTTATGCGTTATGCGTTATGCGTTATGCGTTATGCGATATGCGTTATGCGTTTTGCGTTATGCGTTATGCGTTATGCATTATGGGTTGTGCGTAATGCGTTATGCGTTATCGGCTTTGCGTTATGCGTTATGGGTTATGCGTTATCCGTTATGGATTATGCGTTATGTATTATCCGTTATGGTTAATGAGTTATGGGTTATGCGTTGTGCGTTATCCGTTATCCGTTATGCGTTATGCGTTATGCGATATGCGTTATGCGTTTTGCGTTATGCGTTATGCGTTATGCTTTATGGGTTATGCGTAATGCGTTATGCGTTATCGGCTTTGCGTTATGCGTTATCCGTTATGGATTATGCGTTATGTATTATGCGTTATGGTTAATGCGTTATGAGTTATGCGTTGTGCATTACCCGTTATGCGTTACGCTTTATGCGTTATGCGTTATGCGCTATCGGCTTTGCGTTATGCGTCATACGTTATGCGTTATGCGTTATCGGCTTTGCGTTATGCGTCATGCGTTATGGGTTATGCGTTATCCGTTATGGATTATGCGTAATGCATTATAAGTTATGCGTTATGCGTTTCGCGTTATGTGTTATGCGTTATGGGTTATGCGTTATGCGTTATGCGTTATGCGTTATGCGTTATGCGTTATGCGTTATGCGTTATGCGTTATGCGTTATGCGTTATGCGTTATGCGTTATGCGATATGCGTTATGCGTTTTGCGTTTTGCGTTATGCGTTATGCGTTATGCGTTATGCTTTATGGGTTATGCGTAATGCGTTATCGGCTTTGCGTTATGCGTTATGGGTTATGCGTTATCCGTTATGGATTATGCGTTATGTATTATGCGTTATGGGTTATGCGTTGAGCGTTATCCGTTATGGGTTATGCGTTATGCGTTATGCGATATGCGCTATGTGTTATGCGTTATGCGTTATGCGTTATCGGCTTTGCGTTATGCGTTATGGGTTATGCGTTATCTGTTATGGATTATGCGTTATGCATTATGCGTTTTGCGTTATGCGTTATGCGTTATGCGTTATGGGTTATGCGTCATGCGTTATGCGTTATGCGTTATGCGTTATGCGTTATGCGTTATGCGTTATCGGCTTTGCGTTATGCGTCATGCGTTATGGGTTATGCGTTATCCGTTATGGATTATGCGTAATGCATTATAAGTTATGCGTTATGCGTTTCGCGTTATGTGTTATGCGTTATGGGTTATGCGTTATGCGTTATGCGTTATGCGTTATGCGTTATGCGTTATGCGTTATGCGTTATGCGTTATGCGTTATGCGTTATGCGTTATGCGTTATGCGTTATGCGTTATGCGTTATGCGTTATGCGTTATGCGTTATGCGTTATGCGTTATGCGTTATGCGTTATGCGTTATGCGTTATGCGTTATGCGTTATGCGTTATGCGTTATGCGTTATGCGTTATGCGTTATGCGTTATGCGTTATGCGTTATGCGTTATGCGTTATGCGTTATGCGTTATGCGTTATGCGTTATGCGTTATGCGTTATGCGTTATGCGTTATGCGTTATGCGTTATGCTTTATGCGTTATGCGTTATGCGTTATGCGTTATGCGTTATGCGTTATGCGTTATGCGTTATGCGTTATGCGTTATGCGTTATGCGTTATGCGTTATGCGTTATGCGTTATGCGTTATGCCTTATGCCTTATGCGTTATGCGTTATGCGTTATGCGTTATGCGTTATGCGTTATGCGTTATGCGTTATGCGTTATGCGTTATGCGTTATGCGTTATGCGTTATGCGTTATGCGTTATGCGTTATGCGTTATGCGTTATGCGTTATGCGTTATGCGTTATGCGTTATGCGTTATGCGTTATGCGTTATGCGTTATGCGTTATGCGTTAAGCGTTATGCGTTATGCGTTATGCGTTATGCGTTATGCGTTATGCGTTATGCGTTATGCGTTATGCGTTATGCGTTATGCGTTATGCGTTATGCGTTATGCGTTATACGTTATGCGATATGCGTTATGCGTTATGCGTTATGCGATATGCGTTATTCGTTATGCGTTATGCGTTATGCGTTATGCGTTATGCGTTATGCGTTATGCGTTATGCGTTAAGCGTTATGCGTTATGCGTTATGCGTTATGCGTTATGCGTTATGCGTTATGCGTTATGCGTTATGCGTTATGCGTTATGCGTTATGCGTTATGCGTTATGCGTTATGCGTTATGCGTTATGCGTTATGCGTTATGCGTTATGCGTTATGCGTTATGCGTTATGCGTTATGCGTTATGCGTTATGCGTTATGCGTTATGCGTTATGCGTTATGCGTTATGCGTTATGCGTTATGCGTTATGCGTTATGCGTTATGCGTTATGCGTTATGCGTTATGCGTTATGCGTTATGCGTTATGCGTTATGCGTTATGCGTTATGCGTTATGCGTTATGCGTTATGCGTTATGCGTTATGCGTTATGCGTTATGCGTTATGCGTTATGCGTTATGCGTTATGCGTTATGCGTTATGCGTTATGCGTTATGCGTTATGCGTTATGCGTTATGCGTTATGCGTTATGCGTTATGCGTTATGCGTTATGCGTTATGCGTTATGCGTTATGCGTTATGCGTTATGCGTTATGCGTTATGCGTTATGCGTTATGCGTTATGCGTTATGCTTTATGCGTTATGCGTTATGCGTTATGCGTTATGCGTTATGCGTTATGCGTTATGCGTTATGCGTTATGCGTTATGCGTTATGCGTTATGCGTTATGCGTTATGCGTTATGCCTTATGCCTTATGCGTTATGTGTTATGCGTTATGCGTTATGCGTTATGCGTTATGCGTTATGCGTTATGCGTTATGCGTTATGCGTTATGCGTTATGCGTTATGCGTTATGCGTTATGCGTTATGCGTTATGCGTTATGCGTTATGCGTTATGCGTTATGCGTTATGCGTTATGCGTTATGCGTTATGCGTTATGCGTTATGCGTTATGCGTTAAGCGTTATGCGTTATGCGTTATGCGTTATGCGTTATGCGTTATGCGTTATGCGTTATGCGTTATGCGTTATGCGTTATGCGTTATGCGTTATACGTTATGCGATATGCGTTATGCGTTATGCGTTATGCGATATGCGTTATTCGTTATGCGTTATGCGTTATGCGTTATGCGTTATGCGTTATGCGTTATGCGTTATGCGTTATGCGTTATGCGTTATGCGTTATGCGTTATGCGTTATGCGTTATGCGTTATGCGTTATGCGTTATGCGTTATGCGTTATGCGTTATGCGTTATGCCTTATGCCTTATGCGTTATGCGTTATCCGTTATGCGTTATGCGTTATGCGTTATGCGTTATGCGTTATGCGTTATGCGTTATCCGTTATGCGTTATGCGTTATGCGTTATGCGTTATGCGTTATGCGTTATGCGTTATGCGTTATGCGTTATGCGTTATGCGTTATGCGTTATGCGTTATGCGTTATGCGTTATGCGTTATGCGTTATGCGTTATGCGTTATGCGTTATGCGTTATGCGTTATGCGTTATGCGTTATGCGTTATGCGTTATGCGTTATGCGTTATGCGTTATGCGTTATGCGTTATGCGTTATGCGTTATGCGTTAAGCGTTATGCGTTATGCGTTATGCGTTATGCGTTATGCGTTATGCGTTATGCGTTATGCGTTATGCGTTATGCGTTATGCGTTATGCGTTATGCGTTATGCGTTATGCGTTATGCGTTATGCGTTATGCGTTATGCGTTATGCGTTATGCGTTATGCGTTATGCGTTATGCGTTATGCGTTATGCGTTATGCGTTATGCGTTATGCGTTATGCGTTATGCGTTATGCGTTATGCGTTATGCGTTATGCGTTATGCGTTATGCGTTATGCGTTATGCGTTATGCGTTATGCGTTATGCGTTATGCGTTATGCGTTATGCGTTATGCGTTATGCGTTATGCGTTATGCGTTATGCGTTATGCGTTATGCGTTATGCGTTATGCGTTATGCGTTATGCGTTATGCGTTATGCGTTATGCGTTATGCGTTATGCGTTATGCGTTATGCGTTATGCGTTATGCGTTATGCGTTATGCGTTATGCGTTATGCGTTATGCGTTATGCGTTATGCGTTATGCGTTATGCGTTATGCGTTATGCGTTATGCGTTATGCGTTATACGTTATGCGATATGCGTTATGCGTTATGTGTTATGCGTTATGCGTTATGCGTTATGCGTTATGCGTTATGCGTTAAGCGTTATGCGTTATGCGATATGCGTTATTCGTTATGCGTTATGCGTTATGCGTTATGCGTTATGCGTTATGCGTTATGCGTTATGCGTTATGCGTTATGCGTTATGCGTTATGCGTTATGCGTTATGCGTTATGCGTTATGCGTTATGCGTTATGCGTTATGCGTTATGCGTTATGCGTTATGCGTTATGCGTTATGCGTTATGCGTTATGCGTTATGCGTTATGCGTTATGCGTTATGCGTTATGCGTTATGCGTTATGCGTTATGCGTTATGCGTTATGCGTTATGCGTTATGCTTTATGCGTTATGCGTTATGCGTTATGCGTTATGCGTTATGCGTTATGCGTTATGCGTTATGCGTTATGCGTTATGCGTTATGCGTTATGCGTTATGCGTTATGCGTTATGCGTTATGCCTTATGCCTTATGCGTTATGCGTTATGCGTTATGCGTTATGCGTTATGCGTTATGCGTTATGCGTTATGCGTTATGCGTTATGCGTTATGCGTTATGCGTTATGCGTTATGCGTTATGCGTTATGCGTTATGCGTTATGCGTTATGCGTTATGCGTTATGCGTTATGCGTTATGCGTTATGCGTTATGCGTTAAGCGTTATGCGTTATGCGTTATGCGTTATGCGTTATGCGTTATGCGTTATGCGTTATGCGTTATGCGTTATGCGTTATGCGTTATGCGTTATACGTTATGCGATATGCGTTATGCGTTATGTGTTATGCGTTATGCGTTATGCGTTATGCGTTATGTGTTATGCGTTAAGCGTTATGCGTTATGCGATATGCGTTATTCGTTATGCGTTATGCGTTATGCGTTATGCGTTATGCGTTATGCGTTATGCGTTATGCGTTATGCGTTATGCGTTATGCGTTATGCGTTATGCGTTATGCGTTATGCGTTATGCGTTATGCCTTATGCCTTATGCGTTATGCGTTATGCGTTATGCGTTATGCGTTATGCGTTATGCGTTAAGCGTTATGCGTTATGCGCCATGCGTTATCCGTTATGCGTTATCCGTTATGCGTTACGCGTTACGCGTTATGCGTTATGCGTTATGCGTTATGCGTTATGCGTTATGCGTTATGCGTTATGCGTTATGCGTTATGCGTTATGCGTTATGCGTTATGCGTTATGCGTTATGCGTTATGCGTTATGCGTTATGCGTTATGCGTTATGCGTTATGCGTTATGCGTTATGCGTTATGCGTTATGCGTTATGCGTTATGCGTTATGCGTTATGCGTTAAGCGTTATGCGTTATGCGTTATGCGTTATGCGTTATGCGTTATGCGTTATGCGTTATGCGTTATGCGTTATGCGTTATGCGTTATGCGTTATGCGTTATGCGTTATGCGTTATGCGTTATGCGTTATGCGTTATGCGTTATGCGTTATGCGTTATGCGTTATGCGTTATGCGTTATGCGTTATGCGTTATGCGTTATGCGTTATGCGTTATGCGTTATGCGTTATGCGTTATGCGTTATGCGTTATGCGTTATGCGTTATGCGTTATGCGTTATGCGTTATGCGTTATGCGTTATGCGTTATGCGTTATGCGTTATGCGTTATGCGTTATGCGTTATGCGTTATGCGTTATGCGTTATGCGTTATGCGTTATGCGTTATGCGTTATGCGTTATGCGTTATGCGTTATGCGTTATGCGTTATGCGTTATGCGTTATGCGTTATGCGTTATGCGTTATGCGTTATGCGTTATGCGTTATGCGTTATGCGTTATGCGTTATGCGTTATGCGTTATGCGTTATGCGTTATGCGTTATGCGTTATGCGTTATGCGTTATGCGTTATGCGTTATGCGTTATGCGTTATGCGTTATGCGTTATACGTTATGCGATATGCGTTATGCGTTATGGGTTATGCGTTATGCGTTATGCGTTATGCGTTATGTGTTATGCGTTAAGCGTTATGCGTTATGCGATATGCGTTATTCGTTATGCGTTATGCGTTATGCGTTATGCGTTATGCGTTATGCGTTATGCGTTATGCGTTATGCGTTATGCGTTATGCGTTATGCGTTATGCGTTATGCGTTATGCGTTATGCGTTATGCGTTATGCGTTATGCGTTATGCGTTATGCGTTATGCGTTATGCGTTATGCGTTATGCGTTATGCGTTATGCGTTATGCGTTATGCGTTATGCGTTATGCGTTATGCGTTATGCGTTATGCGTTATGCTTTATGCGTTATGCGTTATGCGTTATGCGTTATGCGTTATGCGTTATGCGTTATGCGTTATGCGTTATGCGTTATGCGTTATGCGTTATGCGTTATGCGTTATGCGTTATGCGTTATGCCTTATGCCTTATGCGTTATGCGTTATGCGTTATGCGTTATGCGTTATGCGTTATGCGTTATGCGTTATGCGTTATGCGTTATGCGTTATGCGTTATGCGTTATGCGTTATGCGTTATGCGTTATGCGTTATGCGTTATGCGTTATGCGTTATGCGTTATGCGTTATGCGTTATGCGTTATGCGTTATGCGTTAAGCGTTATGCGTTATGCGTTATGCGTTATGCGTTATGCGTTATGCGTTATGCGTTATGCGTTATGCGTTATGCGTTATGCGTTATGCGTTATACGTTATGCGATATGCGTTATGCGTTATGTGTTATGCGTTATGCGTTATGCGTTATGCGTTATGTGTTATGCGTTAAGCGTTATGCGTTATGCGATATGCGTTATTCGTTATGCGTTATGCGTTATGCGTTATGCGTTATGCGTTATGCGTTATGCGTTATGCGTTATGCGTTATGCGTTATGCGTTATGCGTTATGCGTTATGCGTTATGCGTTATGCGTTATGCCTTATGCCTTATGCGTTATGCGTTATGCGTTATGCGTTATGCGTTATGCGTTATGCGTTAAGCGTTATGCGTTATGCGCCATGCGTTATCCGTTATGCGTTATCCGTTATGCGTTACGCGTTACGCGTTATGCGTTATGCGTTATGCGTTATGCGTTATGCGTTATGCGTTATGCGTTATGCGTTATGCGTTATGCCTTATGCGTTATGCGTTATGCGTTATGCGTTATGCGTTATGCGTTATGCGTTATGCGTTATGCGTTATGCGTTATGCGTTATGCGTTATGCGTTATGCGTTATGCGTTATGCGTTATGCGTTATGCGTTATGCGTTATGCGTTATGCGTTATGCGTTATGCGTTATGCGTTATGCGTTATGCGTTATGCGTTATGCGTTATGCGTTATGCGTTATGCGTTATGCGTTATGCGTTATGCGTTATGCGTTATGCGTTATGCGTTATGCGTTATGCGTTATGCGTTATGCGTTATGCGTTATGCGTTATGCGTTATGCGTTATGCGTTATGCGTTATGCGTTATGCGTTATGCGTTATGCGTTATGCGTTATGCGTTATGCGTTATGCGTTATGCGTTAAGCGTTATGCGTTATGCGTTATGCGTTATGCGTTATGCGTTATGCGTTATGCGTTATGCGTCATGCGTTATGCGTTATGCGTTCTGCGTTATGCGTCATGCGTTATGCGTTATGCGTTCTGCGTTATGCGTTATGCGTTATGCGTTATGCGTTATGCGTTATGCGTTATGCGTTATGCGTTATGCGTTATGTGTTATGCGTTATGCGTTATGTGTTATGCGTTGTGCTTTACGGGTTATGCGATATGCGTTATGCGTTATGACTTTTTCATTGAACGTTATGCGTTATGCGATATGCGTTATGCGTTATGCGTTATGCGTTATGCGTTATGCGTTATGCGTTATGCGTTATGCGTTATGCGTTATGCGTTATGCGTTATGCGTTATGCGTTATGCGTTATGCGTTATGCGTTATGCGTTATGCCTTATGCGTTATGCGTTATGCGTTATGCGTTATGCGTTATGCGTTATGCGTTATGCGTTATGCGTTATGCGTTATGCGTTATGCGTTATGCGTTATGCGTTATGCGTTATGCGTTATGCGTTATGCTTTATGCGTTATGCGTTATGCGTTATGCGTTATGCGTTATGCGTTATGCGTTATGCGTTATGCGTTATGCGTTATGCGTTATGCGTTATGCGTTATGCGTTATGCGTTATGCGTTATGCGTTATGCGTTATGCGTTATGCGTTATGCGTTATGCGTTATGCGTTATGCGTTATGCGTTATGCGTTATGCGTTATGCCTTATGCCTTATGCGTTATGCGTTATGCGTTATGCGTTATGCGTTATGCGTTATGCGTTATGCGTTATGCGTTATGCGTTATGCGTTATGCGTTATGCGTTATGCGTTATGCGTTATGCGTTATGCGTTATGCGTTATGCGTTATGCGTTATGCGTTATGCGTTATGCGTTATGCGTTATGCGTTATGCGTTATGCGTTATGCGTTATGCGTTATGGGTTATGCGTTATGCGTTATGCGTTATGCGTTATGCGTTATGCGTTATGCGTTATGCGTTATGCGTTATGCGTTATGCGTTATGCGTTATGCGTTATGCGTTATGCTTTATGCGTTATGCGTTATGCGTTATGCGTTATGCGTTATGCGTTATGCGTTATGCGTTATGCGTTATGCGTTATGCGTTATGCGTTATGCGTTATGCGTTATGCGTTATGCGTTATGCGTTATGCGTTATGCGTTATGCGTTATGCGTTATGCGTTATGCGTTATGCGTTATGCGTTATGCGTTATGCGTTATGCGTTATGCGTTATGCGTTATGCGTTATGCGTTATGCGTTATGCGTTATGCGTTAAGCGTTATGCGTTATGCGTTATGCGTTATGCGTTATGCGTTATGCGTTATGCGTTATGCGTCATGCGTTATGCGTTATGCGTTCTGCGTTATGCGTCATGCGTTATGCGTTATGCGTTCTGCGTTATGCGTTATGCGTTATGCGTTATGCGTTATGCGTTATGCGTTATGCGTTATGCGTTATGCGTTATGTGTTATGCGTTATGCGTTATGTGTTATGCGTTGTGCTTTACGGGTTATGCGATATGCGTTATGCGTTATGACTTTTTCATTGAACGTTATGCGTTATGCGATATGCGTTATGCGTTATGCGTTATGCGTTATGCGTTATGCGTTATGCGTTATGCGTTATGCGTTATGCGTTATGCGTTATGCGTTATGCGTTATGCGTTATGCGTTATGCGTTATGCGTTATGCGTTATGCGTTATGCCTTATGCGTTATGCGTTATGCGTTATGCGTTATGCGTTATGCGTTATGCGTTATGCGTTATGCGTTATGCGTTATGCGTTATGCGTTATGCGTTATGCGTTATGCGTTATGCGTTATGCGTTATTATGCGTTATGCGTTATGCTTTATGCGTTATGCGTTATGCGTTATGCGTTATGCGTTATGCGTTATGCGTTATGCGTTATGCGTTATGCGTTATGCGTTATGCGTTATGCGTTATGCGTTATGCGTTATGCGTTATGCGTTATGCGTTATGCGTTATGCGTTATGCGTTATGCGTTATGCGTTATGCGTTATGCGTTATGCGTTATGCGTTATGCCTTATGCCTTATGCGTTATGCGTTATGCGTTATGCGTTATGCGTTATGCGTTATGCGTTATGCGTTATGCGTTATGCGTTATGCGTTATGCGTTATGCGTTATGCGTTATGCGTTATGCGTTATGCGTTATGCGTTATGCGTTATGCGTTATGCGTTATGCGTTATGCGTTATGCGTTATGCGTTATGCGTTATGCGTTATGCGTTATGGGTTATGCGTTATGCGTTATGCGTTATGCGTTATGCGTTATGCGTTATGCGTTATGCGTTATGCGTTATGCGTTATGCGTTATGCGTTATGCGTTATGCGTTATGCTTTATGCGTTATGCGTTATGCGTTATGCGTTATGCGTTATGCGTTATGCGTTATGCGTTATGCGTTATGCGTTATGCGTTATGCGTTATGCGTTATGCGTTATGCGTTATGCGTTATGCGTTATGCGTTATGCGTTATGCGTTATGCCTTATGCGTTATGCGTTATGCGTTATGCGTTATGCGTTATGCGTTATGCGTTATGCGTTATGCGTTATGCGTTATGCGTTATGCGTTATGCGTTATGCGTTATGCGTTATGCGTTATGCGTTATGCGTTATGCGTTATGCGTTATGCGTTATGCGTTATGCGTTATGCGTTATGCGTTATGCGTTATGCGTTATGCGTTAAGCGTTATGCGTTATGCGTTATGCGTTATGCGTTATGCGTTATGCGTTATGCGTTATGCGTTATGCGTTATGCGTTATACGTTATGCGTTATGCGTTATGCGTTATGCGTTATGCGTTATGCGTTATGCGTTATGCGTTATGCGTTATGCGTTATGCGTTATGCGTTATGCGTTATGCGTTATGCGTTATGCGTTATGCGTTATGCGTTATGCGTTATGCGTTATGCGTTATGCGTTATGCGTTATGCGTTATGCGTTATGCGTTATGCGTTATGCGTTATGCGTTATGCGTTATGCGTTATGCGTTATGCGTTATGCGTTATGCGTTATGCGTTATGCGTTATGCGTTATGCGTTATGCGTTATGCGTTATGCGTTATGCGTTATGCGTTATGCGTTATGCGTTATGCGTCATGCGTTATGCGTTATGCGTTCTGCGTTATGCGTCATGCGTTATGCGTTATGCGTTCTGCGTTATGCGTTATGCGTTATGCGTTATGCGTTATGCGTTATGCGTTATGCGTTATGCGTTATGCGTTATGCGTTATGCGTTATGCGTTATGCGTTATGCGTTATGCGTTATGCGTTATGCGTCATGCGTTATGCGTTATGCGTTCTGCGTTATGCGTCATGCGTTATGCGTTATGCGTTCTGCGTTATGCGTTATGCGTTATGCGTTATGCGTTATGCGTTATGCGTTATGCGTTATGCGTTATGCGTTATGTGTTATGCGTTATGCGTTATGTGTTATGCGTTGTGCTTTACGGGTTATGCGATATGCGTTATGCGTTATGACTTTTTCATTGAACGTTATGCGTTATGCGATATGCGTTATGCGTTATGCGTTATGCGTTATGCGTTATGCGTTATGCGTTATGCGTTATGCGTTATGCGTTATGCGTTATGCGTTATGCGTTATGCGTTATGCGTTATGCGTTATGCGTTATGCGTTATGCCTTATGCGTTATGCGTTATGCGTTATGCGTTATGCGTTATGCGTTATGCGTTATGCGTTATGCGTTATGCGTTATGCGTTATGCGTTATGCGTTATGCGTTATGCGTTATGCGTTATGCGTTATGCGTTATGCGTTATGCGTTATGCTTTATGCGTTATGCGTTATGCGTTATGCGTTATGCGTTATGCGTTATGCGTTATGCGTTATGCGTTATGCGTTATGCGTTATGCGTTATGCGTTATGCGTTATGCGTTATGCGTTATGCGTTATGCGTTATGCGTTATGCGTTATGCGTTATGCGTTATGCGTTATGCGTTATGCGTTATGCCTTATGCCTTATGCGTTATGCGTTATGCGTTATGCGTTATGCGTTATGCGTTATGCGTTATGCGTTATGCGTTATGCGTTATGCGTTATGCGTTATGCGTTATGCGTTATGCGTTATGCGTTATGCGTTATGCGTTATGCGTTATGCGTTATGCGTTATGCGTTATGCGTTATGCGTTATGCGTTATGCGTTATGCGTTATGCGTTATGCGTTATGGGTTATGCGTTATGCGTTATGCGTTATGCGTTATGCGTTATGCGTTATGCGTTATGCGTTATGCGTTATGCGTTATGCGTTATGCGTTATGCGTTATGCGTTATGCTTTATGCGTTATGCGTTATGCGTTATGCGTTATGCGTTATGCGTTATGCGTTATGCGTTATGCGTTATGCGTTATGCGTTATGCGTTATGCGTTATGCGTTATGCGTTATGCGTTATGCGTTATGCGTTATGCGTTATGCGTTATGCGTTATGCGTTATGCGTTATGCGTTATGCGTTATGCGTTATGCGTTATGCGTTATGCGTTATGCGTTATGCGTTATGCGTTATGCGTTATGCGTTATGCGTTATGCGTTAAGCGTTATGCGTTATGCGTTATGCGTTATGCGTTATGCGTTATGCGTTATGCGTTATGCGTCATGCGTTATGCGTTATGCGTTCTGCGTTATGCGTCATGCGTTATGCGTTATGCGTTCTGCGTTATGCGTTATGCGTTATGCGTTATGCGTTATGCGTTATGCGTTATGCGTTATGCGTTATGCGTTATGCGTTATGTGTTATGCGTTATGCGTTATGTGTTATGCGTTGTGCTTTACGGGTTATGCGATATGCGTTATGCGTTATGACTTTTTCATTGAACGTTATGCGTTATGCGATATGCGTTATGCGTTATGCGTTATGCGTTATGCGTTATGCGTTATGCGTTATGCGTTATGCGTTATGCGTTATGCGTTATGCGTTATGCGTTATGCGTTATGCGTTATGCGTTATGCGTTATGCGTTATGCGTTATGCCTTATGCGTTATGCGTTATGCGTTATGCGTTATGCGTTATGCGTTATGCGTTATGCGTTATGCGTTATGCGTTATGCGTTATGCGTTATGCGTTATGCGTTATGCGTTATGCGTTATGCGTTATGCGTTATGCGTTATGCGTTATGCTTTATGCGTTATGCGTTATGCGTTATGCGTTATGCGTTATGCGTTATGCGTTATGCGTTATGCGTTATGCGTTATGCGTTATGCGTTATGCGTTATGCGTTATGCGTTATGCGTTATGCGTTATGCGTTATGCGTTATGCGTTATGCGTTATGCGTTATGCGTTATGCGTTATGCCTTATGCCTTATGCGTTATGCGTTATGCGTTATGCGTTATGCGTTATGCGTTATGCGTTATGCGTTATGCGTTATGCGTTATGCGTTATGCGTTATGCGTTATGCGTTATGCGTTATGCGTTATGCGTTATGCGTTATGCGTTATGCGTTATGCGTTATGCGTTATGCGTTATGCGTTATGCGTTATGCGTTATGCGTTATGCGTTATGCGTTATGCGTTATGCGTTATGCGTTATGCGTTATGCGTTATGCGTTATGCGTTATGCGTTATGCGTTATGCGTTATGCGTTATGCGTTATGCGTTATGCGTTATGCGTTATGCGTTATGCGTTATGCGTTATGCGTTATGCGTTATGCGTTATGCGTTATGCGTTATGCGTTATGCGTTATGCGTTATGCGTTATGCGTTATGCGTTATGCGTTATGCGTTATGCGTTATGCGTTATGCGTTATGCGTATGCGTTATGCGTTATGCGTTATGCGTTATGCGTTATGCGTTATGCGTTATGCGTTATGCGTTATGCGTTATGCGTTATGCGTTATGCGTTATGCGTTATGCGTTATGCGTTATGCGTTATGCGTTATGCGTTATGCGTTATGCGTTATGCGTTATGCGTTATGCGTTATGCGTTATGCGTTATGCGTTATGCGTTATGCGTTATGCGTTATGCGTTATGCGTTATGCGTTATGCGTTATGCGTTATGCGTTATGCGTTATGCGTTATGCGTTATGCGTTATGCGTTATGCGTTATGCGTTATGCGTTATGCGTTATGCGTTATGCGTTATGCGTTATGCGTTATGCGTTATGCGTTATGCGTTATGCGTTATGCGTTATGCGTTATGCGTTATGCGTTATGCGTCATGCGTTATGCGTTATGCGTTCTGCGTTATGCGTTATGCGTTATGCGTTATGCGTTATGCGTTATGCGTTATGCGTTATGCGTTATGCGTTATGCGTTATGCGTTATGCGTTATGCGTT